>NW_004949113.1:2423019-2431437 GCF_000317375.1 Microtus ochrogaster
GGGGGGTGTTCTTGAGACAGCATTTCTCTATGTAACCTTGACTGTCCCAATTCCATTTTGACAAAACTGTAAAATCCTAATCTTATAAAAGGTGCCAACTTGTTGTAAACTGTTAAAGATAATTGAGACCTTCAAGTAAATGATCACCTTATAAATGATCAAATGATTTAATGTGATCAGAACTATGTATGTCATGCTAAGTGCAAATATAATTTATTTATAGAGATAAGCCTAGTGAGAAACCAATTTATATCTCCCATTTTATAGTCTTCTGTATATAGTGCCAAAGCTAATCCTGAAACAAGTAAATCAAAATAAGTTTAAAGTAAACAGTTATTTTAATGTAAAATATTATTCAAGATAGGGTATATAAAATTGGTTATGAAAGATTAATATACTTGCATGTGGAAAACCCCCAGGCTCAAGAAGTTGCCGTGGATGGAGCACAGATCATGCCATCAGAGGAAGTCGTATGCTTGCCTCCTTACGGGACCAGGACGCATGGGAAATAAGACATGCCAGAAGTCTGCTGCTTCTACCTCTGGCTGCGTAGGCCTGACCAGCTTCAGCCATGTAGGCCAAACGAGAAAAACAAAGTGAACCAAAACCTCCTCCTTATTTAAAGACGAGTTACTCCTCCTGTCTCACAGAAGAGGGGATGGATGCCCTTGACCAGGGGAAGATCTCAGAGTCTGCACCCACATCCTGTCTCAAACAGTAGAGAGGCAAACATCAATTCCTCTGCCCTCAGTGTCTCCTGAACTGACACGTGAGGCTGCTGGGAACAGGGAGCAAACCTTGCATGTAAGCCTACCAGAGACTGGGATGGGGTCTTCACGCTAGTTCATGAGTCATGCCCTTTACCCTAGCATTCAGTCCTCTTCTTAGCAAAAGCTAATCTCAGGGTCCACACCCTAACCACCCATGTTCTCTGATCATAGGAGGATGCCAGATACTGACATCAGGCTCACAGCTTTGTAAGTTATTTAGAATATCCAAATGGTATCTTTGACACTGGTTTTGTGTCTGTATGGTCAACAAAGGATTCTATGAAGTGGTACCCCAAGCCTTCAGGTTCTTCAGGAGGAGATGACTCAGAAGAAGGAGTTTCTCTCCAACCTGGGCTATCCTGTGGTATAATCCAGTGTCTACCCAGACAGAGAGCACTGGGGCCATGCCTGTGCTCTCCCCTCGAAGCCTACAAGTATAGGGGCTTTGGCAGTGAAGTAAAGAGCCCGAGTAAAACAGAGTCTTTGCTGTTTTCCAGGCGTTCAACAAGGCTTGTGAATATTTTCTTAAACAATTCCAAAAGCCAAAAGCTCATTTAATTTGGTTATCTTGCTTTATAAATTATGCCTCTAAACAACCAATCTATTTTAAATAGACTGATGTGAAGAAATATGCTTACTGCTGTCAGTGTGTGGTGACCTAGAGATTTGTCCTTCCACAGAAGGGGTAGAGAGCTGGCTTTAGCCTTCTTGGTTAATTCAGATTGTGTTACATGTAAATTATTTGTTACAGACTTGATGTGACTGGCCGCTTTCATCTTTCATCTGTCAGTTGAATGTATGGAATAAAGATGTTATAGAGAATTTTTTAAAGATTTTGTTAATAGGTTAATTCTATAAAAATTTGAAAAGTGAATTATTTACTTTTGACAAGGCAGACACTATCTCTAGGATTATATTTTTTAGCTAGAAATTGGAAGTCATTTCTTTTGGTGGAATACAATTTAAAATTAAATTGTCTCTTTACATAGCCTGACAATATAAAATATATTCACTATATGCTCTTGGAATGATAACCATTCAATGTTAACAAAAATATGTGTTTTCAAATATGTCTTTTCAAATACTGGACATGGTCACTTAAGATAATAGTCCCAATTTTTAAAGTTTATCTTATCAAATTGTTTTTAACCAAAAATTTTGTTTTACTTGATGCCTGAATTATGGTTTTATTGCTGTGAAGAGATATCACGATCATGGAAACTCTTCTAAAGGAAAATGTTTAATTGAGGCTGGCTTACAGTTCAGAAGTTTAGTCCATTATCATGGTGGGAAGCCTGACAGCAGGCAGGCAGACACAGTGCTGGACAGGTAGCTGAGAGTTCTACATCTGGATCTGAAGGCATCAGCAAGAGACAGTGAGGTGTTGGGCCTGAATTGAGCTTCTGAGACCTCAAGGGTCACCCACTAGTGACACCCTTTCTCCAACAAAGCCACACCTACCCCAACAAGGCCACACCTCCTAATAATAGTGCCACTCCCTATAGACCTGTGGGGGCCATTTTTATTCAAACCACCACATGTGAGATACTCTGTTTTTGTGTATCAAGTAGTAGCCAGTGTTGTTAATATTTGAAATAAATATACGAAGGCCATCATACTTGGAAGCAAGGGGTATCACTTTGATGATTTCTATTCAGGTTCCTTAGATGCTGACTTTAACTGACGTCTTTTACAAACCTGCCAGGTGCTTGTTCCTTGTGCTGGAGACTGATGTAACAAACAGCTAATTGGTCACCTTGTCCTTCTACAGAACTCTGACACCAGGTCAAACCAGTTGTAGAGTTGCGTTTAATTCATGTTAACAATGATGTAAACGTTTTCCCCATGTAACCCTGTCTCTTCACGCTCCCCACAAAGCTGTACAATTATTCCCTCCTGACCTCTGTTCTGCGTCTTTGCCAACTGTTAAGTTCCGTCATGGCCCTTGGATGGACCCTCTTCTGAGCCGTTCTAACCGCTGCTCCCCTCACCGCCCTCTGTCAGCCTTCAAACAGTTACCAAGATATTGATGCCCCCCAACCCCTAAGAGCAGTTTGGATGATCTCTAAAAGGACTGTTGGGCTGTGGACTATCCAAGTCATCTCTCTTCTTGCCACTCTGGATATTGTTTTGGGTCTCAGAACTGAAACAGCTGGACTGAAGCCACTTTTGCCTCAATTCACCTCTCTGTCTCATGGGCTCAGATCAGCCTAACGGCCTTCAGGACCAGCTGGATGCCATGCCCACTGCGTATTCAAGGTTATAGGATGGGATCTGACTCCTGCTAAGGATGGGGCCTGTGCATCCTCCAACAATCCTGCTTCCACACCAACAAATCCTAAGTGGTTTGAGATGGGGCCTAAAGACACAGGGACCAGGCACAGCTTCCCCCTGGTTCCCTCCTGCTCTGGCTCCTCCCCTGGGTCACTCTTTCCTCCTTATTATCCATATACCTGTGTTTTCACCTGTCTGTTAAATGTTTCACTTTCTGAGCTTCACCCTAGACCCAGACAAATGTTCCACGTCAGCTCACTTGATAGCTCATACCCTACAGCAGCTCCATTTGCTCCTGATGCATCTGCACCAGACCTTTTGGATGCTGTGGAGAAACTGACTGAAAGGGACCTTCATCCCTCTCACTCCAGGCCAGATACAATCCTTTACGTTCACCCTCTAGTCTCTCCTGTTCCCTTCCTTTGGTGCACTCTAGCTCCCTGTCACTTCTGCTGGCTCATCTGGTGCAACAGGCCTGGCAAGGGGACCAGTCATTGTCACCTTGAATCAAGTCTATTCCTACTTTCTCTCACTGGCCAGGTAATTGCACGATCCATTGCACCTAGTCAAGTTAATACTCCCCCCCCCCCCCTACACGACCAGAGGGCCACCTTTTCAATGGACCCAGAACTACTCTTTCTGACACAGATCCTCCTTGACCTAAAATAGCTATAGCACCCCTGTCTTGTCTTGCATTTGTATATCCCCTCAGGTTGCTTGTGGTCATGGTTTCCTATCACATCAGCAGAAATGTAGTAAACACACCAGATAGGCATTTCCAGGCTTCCAAGTTACAGCCTTGAAAGGTCTCCCTGTGATCACAGGTGATTCCTTAGAGGCACCTGGAAGAATTAGAGTCACTAAGATCACGGCGACACTGGAAGCAGGAAATTTTGCTTCAAAGTTGAGTCTTGTTTTAGATTCCCAGAAAGCATCCTGGGAAGGTAATAAATTCCCACTCAAAGTCACTCACAGACCTGGAGACTTTTCATTGCTGTTTTAGCTGCGTGGGGAAGAAAGGTTATTTCTGTGCTGGCAAACCTGATGTGAATCTTAAATGTGCTTGCTGGCAAGAGGCCAGCAACTCTGGGTTGGGGGTGGGGGCTCCTTTCCTTCCCATACAGCCTTGATTTCCCCTCTCTAGCCTGTCTCAGGGGTGGCCAGGACACTATCCTTGAAGCTGTTAGTTTGGGGATTTTGTTAGGTCAGATTATTAGTAATGATGATGAGGTTGATCAAATGATTAGTGCAATGAAGTGCCAGGGATTAAGCTAGGACCTGCCTTTGTATGACCCAGCCTCCTTTGCCAGACCTCCAGACACGGGTGTTCTTATCTGATCCCAGGAGACCCCACCCCACAGCTTTGTCAGGGGCAGTATTGCTTCTTTTGATTTACAGATGAGTTCACCAGGGCTCAGAGGGGTTAGATAACTTATTTAAAATGCTTTAACTGAAGAGGCCTGTTTCCAACCTGAGATCTCAACCTCAAAATCCACATTTCTAACAGCCCACGCCACTGCACTTCAGTTCGACCTTAATGACGCAGGTGTATTGCTCAATGTTTTACCTTGAGAACCTTTTGTCTTCAGAGCTTCCTATCTGCCACTGATTCCTGGAAGATCCTTGTCTTAGTTGGGGTTTTTATTGCTGTGAAGCGACACCATGACCATGGCAACTCTAAATAAGTGAAAATATTTGATTGAGGAGGCTCATTTACAGTTTCAGAGGTTCAGTCCATTATCATCGTGATGGGGAGCATGGCAGTGTGCAGGCAGTCATGGTGCTGAAGCTGAGTTCTGCATCCTGACTCAGAAGCACCAGGAAGTTGACTGACTGCCACACCAAGGGAAGCTTGGAAAAAAAAATACTGCAAAAAATACCCAATACCCCATATACAGTGACCACTTCCAACAAAAGGTGTGGCCCAGATTAAAAGTGTGCCCTCCAGCCTCAAGGTCTGAATTAAAGGTGTGTGTCACCCAGCCTTCTCCAACAAGGCCACACCTCCTAATAGTGCCACTCCCTATAAGTTTATGGGAGCCAAATACATTCAAATTACCACAGTCTTCACATAGGACTGTACCAGGGAGGTCGATGAGTCCAAAAGTGAGATGCTGTGTGCTGGGGTGAGGGGGGAGCAAAGAAAGAAATGGTCTGTGTAACAGGATTCAGCTATACGCCTGGTGGCTTCAGAATCTATTTTTCCAACTGAGAGAACTTTCTGGACCCACCCCAAGGTATGCCACTGTCTGGAGGTCACCTCACAAATGCTTTTATAGATGATTAGTGCCACCCAAAATGCTGACCCGTAATTACCTCATGGATTAGTAACTGTGCCCGGTCACAGTAATTCGGCAAGCGAAGGTTCTTCTGGGTGAAGGATGACAAACACTTTCCATGGTAAAAGACTCAGGGCTGGTGCAGTGAGAGGAACATTTAGGAAGTCTCGTCAGAGAATGGACCCTCAGTCTCACCCATTTCGTTGCCCTCGAAACCTCCATGAGATATATGACTTCACTTGTTCAAGGTGCCACATTTAGTAGAATATACAGTCCTTACACTATGAATTTTCTTCAACAAATCTATCTAGGCATCATGGGACTTCAAAGATAAATCACCTATGATCACTGCCTTGAAAATCCGGAGATTTATGTGAAAGCTAAGATGGTTCCACAAATCACAAGGCAAGACAGGCAGTGAGTGGCCTGCGGGAGAGGGGAGTAAATCCATGTAGTGTATAAGAGAGAGTATTTCCTCTTGATGGTAATCAAAGGCTACCACGCCAAGAAGGTGGGTCGCTAAGCTACCCATCATCTCCAAGTCTGACCCACAGACATATGGAGAAGCAAAGAATAAAGACTTATGGCGGAGCAGCAAGCAGGCGTAGACACTGTGGCAAAATCTAATTTGCTCCGGTTTGTCACAGAAGGGACAGACCACAATAAATGAGAAATGGGATTTAGAATATGGGCCAAGTCTAGATGATGAAGTGCTTTGTTGACGAACATGAATTTCTCATCTTACTAGGCATATACCATAAGAGACCCTCACAAGCTTCCTATAATAGCCCCTTGCTCCAGGGATCAATATAATATTGATCTACCAGGTGACAATATTATATGTGAAGAGGGGTTTATGGTTTCAGGCCTGGGAGGAGATTATCTGATGAGCATTCTGTGTCTACGGATAAATAAGAAGCAAGAGGGCACATTACTAGAAGCACACTGCATTCTGTGTGTGCCTCATGCTTATGTCAGCTACAGATAAAGATTCATAAAGAAGCCGGCTCAAGGCCAGGGCTCTTTTGCAGTAAATACCTGTAACCCTTCTTCCTGCTCTGCCCAACCAGCTCTTTTCTTTTGACCTTGCCTTGGACAACACGGGTTGGGACAACCTTTAGGCCAATTATGGATCATGTTAGTATGCTCACAGGCAGTTTTCCAGAGCCCTGTCTCATTGTGCTGATTAAATCGACCATGCTGTCCCTGCTCCTCTGCAAGCACCAATAGGACAATTAGAACAGCTCCCCTCTGCCTCGGGTCCCTGATCTGAACCTATAGCTTGTTCAGCGATCTTTCCTCTTCTTGCGTCCTAGCTCCACTCAGACATGGATCTGAGAATTTTATCTGTTGGCCCAAGGAACACTGAATTTACTACTACCACTTTAGACTCAGGACAGAATTGTCTTAATGCAAAGCTATACTGGCAGAATTTTAGTTGCATTTCTAGAATGTGGTGGAACTTTGGAAGCAGGGCTGAGCAGCCTGGACTTCAGCCCTGACTCTGCAGTATCTTTCTGTAGACGACTTCCATGGATCATATGATGCCCATGGCCCATTTTGTTCTCCACTTTATGAAAACAGCTAACATTTCTAAGTCAAGGGGTTCTGGGAAGCTCATTCTAACTCCAGTTCTAGGGCGATGATCTGTTGGCTTCTGCTGGTCCACATATCTTCTCCCAGAGGCTGCAGTTCAGAGCTGTACCCTGCATCAAGAGAGATTAGAGTCAATAAGATGCAGCTCTGGAGTCCTGCCTGAACTACTGGTGAAAACAGTGTTGCAAGGAGGAAGCACAGAGTTCTGAGGTGCCTTCGGGTCCAGCTGAAAGGGAGAGAAGACTAATATTATCATTAGGTTTCAAATCTCATCTGAGTGGATGGGAGATGTGTCTCTAAACCATAAAATTCATTTTGTCCCATGAGCCTGTTTGGAATGAGATTGAACTTTCTTGCAACTCAATCATCTGAGCTGTGTGATGATTGGTTAGTTATGTTCCCTCAGAACTTGGGCTCCCTCACCTGTCAAATGAGCATCTGCTGCTGAGATACATTCCAGAGTTTGGCTTGGAGTTCTCTGTGGGAAACCAACCAGTCTGTTTTGTCTGACAAGAAAGGCAGAAAAAAAATTGAGGGCAAATTCTTTTAAGATTTCGCCTTCGGTATGGTGGTAGAAGTGGGCTATTCTTAGGGAATTCTACTTTTTAGTTGAGGCCTGAAGAATGGGAAATGGTGAGTCAGGCAAAATGAAGTGTGTGCTTTCCGATGGTAGAAGCATCCAAGAGTAAGCAAGAAATCTGTGAATAGATTGTTTTAACATCTGCAAACCATGATCACAAAAGCAGGCAGCTACCAGCCCGAGGGTCCACATGCTTATGCCTCTCCTACATCTGCCCGCGTAAGGCAGAGTCTCCCCACTTTCATTTAGGCATCTTACATTGTAGTGTGACTGTGGATTCCTGGAGCATGAAGTCTGGGTCTTAACTTGCTTCTCCATGGTACCTAGTTTGGTGCTTTCTCTCTTCACAGTGAGCTGAGGCCAAGAGGCAGAACAAACTGAGTGACAACTCAAAGGGAGAGCACACCAAGCTCCAGCTAACAGCCTTGCGTGGGAGATGAGAGGAAATGAGGCCGTACAACTACATGTTGGGAGCTCCTGAAATGCCTGGATACGGTGTTTGCTCCATGCACCACCTTGCTAGAGAGGGTTAAACCATGAGGCGCTCAGAGGACACGTCTATGCAACCGCAACCACAGCGCTTTCAGTCTCCCTGATGATCTAGGCTGGTGACAGACCATTTGACATGGAGAATTTGTGTGAACTGAAAACATATTTTTCTCTCTAGACAGCTTGGAAAGGGTCTGGCTTTTGCTTTTGGCACCCTTCCAAGAGCAATCAATTTCCTCTTTAGGCTCATTCACCACAGGTGTGAACAATCGGGGAGCTGAGAGGAAAAAAGCAAAATCAGACAGGTATACATAGAAACGCACATACATATAAAAACACACACACAGAAACATACACACATAGGGATGAGTACACACACACACACACACAACGTGCTTAGCTACTCTTCTGATCCATCATACACAAAAAC
>NW_004949113.1:2431587-2432869 GCF_000317375.1 Microtus ochrogaster
ACAGACAGGTATACATAGAAACGCACATACATATAAAAAACCACACACAGAAACATACACACATAGGGATGAGTACACACACACACACACACACACACACACACACACAATGTGCTTAGCTACTCTTCTGATCCATCATACACAAAAACAAATTCATCTTAATCTTCCCTCAAGCCTAATTTTTCCTATGAATCATGTGTTTCTGTTTCCTTTTCCCAAATAAGTTATCAATGTCTTTGCAATATTGCATGCCCCCAGCCAGGCATCCTGTGAGGCTTCTCCTGCTGCCACTGCCTCCTCCTCCAGTCTGCCATCTTTAGGTTCCGTCCTCATCATCTCGCCAAGACGACTCTATGCTCACGTTTTTGTTGAGGCTGCCTGAACCACGGTTGCCATCTCGACAGTATGTGTTGGTTTTGAAACAACTGCAAACTTTCAGAAAATTATGAAAACAGCATAAATTCCCTTTTGCACTCAATTCATCTGAGAATAAGCTACCAAAAAATGTAGCCTCATTACCTTCAAATAATGCAATTACTGTGAAATCTGCAATACAGCGTTACTTCCAGGAAATTAAAATGGATATATGATGGCGTCGGGATAATGTTTTTGTACACAGTGCAAAGATGTGTCTCTGTCCTTCCTCACCTGCCTAAGGAACCTTCTGTTTGGTTTAATAAAAAGCTGAATGGCAAATAGCTAAGCAGGGGAGAATAGGCAGGACTTCCAGACAGAGATAGGAACTCTGGGAAAGAATCTGAGGTGGAAAATTTGCCAGCCAGACTCAGAGGAAGCCAGGTGTATGGTACTGAGGAGGTAATGAGCCATGTGGCAAAATGTAGATTAATATAAATGGGTTAATTTAAGTTTTTAGAGCTAGTTGGAAACATGCCTAAGCCAAGGCCAAGCTTTCATAATTAATAAATAGTTTCTGTGCCATTATTTAGAAGCTGACAGTCCAAAGAAAGACCTGTTACTTGACAGGGCAAGAGAGATGGCTCAGAGATTAAGAGCACTGTTTCCTCTTCCAGAGGACCTGGGTTCAATTCCCAACGCTGATGTCTACAGCTGACAAACACCTGGAACTCCAGTTCCAGATGATCTGACGCCCTCTTCCCGTCTCTGCTGACACCTTCAATCACAAGCAAATTCCACTTTACAGATGTCACACATGCGTGCACACGCATACACACACAGAGAGAGAAAGAGAGAAGAGAGAGCGAGAGAGAGAGAGAGAGAGAGAGAGAGAGAGAGAGGGAAGGGAGAGAGATAGATAGATAGA
>NW_004949113.1:2433096-2434013 GCF_000317375.1 Microtus ochrogaster
AGAGAGAGAGAGAGAGAGAGAGAGAGAGAGAGAGAGAGAGAGAGAGAGAGGTAAAAATGGACTCATGACTACAGTCTACAATCTGGACCCCACTCAGCTCTTCAGTGTTCCAGTGCTCGGGTTGGTGGGCAGACACAGCTCAGCTACACGCTGCACTTGATCACAACTTTGTTCAGCCTGTGACAGGGCCGTCTTCTCCTGGCTTTTCTGACCTTAACAGTCTTGAAGACCGAAGGCTGCTTGGCTGATGGCTCAGTGTGCTGCTATAGCCTCACAAGTAGATGACTTTCCTATCTTTGGCCTGGCATGATAGAAGTGACAGGACGTTCTTCTCCCCAATTTCGAGTTGTTATCTTTGATCGCTTAACAAGGAGCTTTTATTCAGCTGCATAAAAATTTTCTCCTTTATGGTTGACAATGTTTCTTCTTTTTTTCATGAGGATAATCAGTTTTATTAAAATTACAGAACACTTAAAAATAAAGACTACAATGCACAATACATTTGTGTTTTTATTGTCTAACTTAAAAAAGATGTTTTCAACCACAACAACCATCAAGTTTTATCTCAAATGAGTGTTCTATGCAGCTCCCAAGTGATTTCTAACCTCACCACCAGGAGGCTCGGGCAGAGGTAGGGTACACACATCCCTGTGGGTAGGTGGCTTGTTCCTACTCAGAATGACAAGTTTTCTTCTTCCTATTGTGACTCTCAATTGCTCTTCTCAGGCCTTCATCCAGGATAAGGTCCAGTGTTTTCACGTCTGCAGCCAATTCCAGGAGAGCTGGCCTGGTTTCACTCGTCCCAGAATTTGCTCACAGCAGCTTCCTCTTCACAGGTGTGACCACACACTACTAATGACTTCCTCTTCACAGGTGTGACCACACACTACTAATGACTTCCTCTTCACAGGTGTGAC
>NW_004949113.1:2434113-2473682 GCF_000317375.1 Microtus ochrogaster
ACTAATGACTTCCTCTTCACAGGTGTGACCACACACTACTAATGACTTCCTCTTCACAGGTGTGACCACACACTACTAATGACTTCCTCTTCACATGTGTATCCACACACTACTAATGACTTCCTCTTCATAAGTATGACCACACTATTTTTCTTTTCCAGCTGTGTGTTCTGGGGCAGAAGAAGTTGGCCTGGCTCTTGGTTACAGTCATATCTTCACCAGCTCCCTCTGTCCCATTGGCCCCCTCTGTTGCATGCACACCATATTGCTTCTTCAGTTCTTTTAGCTGTTGCTTAAACTGTATAGTGTTTTTATTGTCGTCAAGGTCAGCCTCAGAATTCTAACCTGTATAGCCAACACTTTCTTCTCTAATAGTAAGTCTAAATCCTTTCTTCTTCTTTGACATGATTTATTGTAGACTGGGTAGCCTTAATGTAGGGATTTGGTTCAAGATCCATTTTAACAAATTCAGCCATGGTCTTGTCCATACTTGGTTAGCTACTCAGTTCAGTCAGGCTCTACGAGACCGAAAGCAGCACCAGAGGGGTGTCCACGCTGGAGCTGAGGCAGGGTTGGAAAGTTTTGAGGAGGAGAAGGAGTACTCAACACCCCTAAGGGATGTGAAATGAGTTTGTACTGGAGCACCCTGGCGTTTTGACATTGTTATCTGACTGCCCAACCTAGCTCAGTGATATCCGCCCGAGCATTACACTCAGAGACCCCAATTCCTTTCTTGGCTCCCTTCCATGCTGATTTTTTTTTCTCTCTGGAAGGGAAGGAATGACACTTTGAAACTTCATAAATACTTTGCTTTCATCTCTCTGTTTACTCTTTCCATCAGTATGGAGTTGTAGATTCTGGTTTTGACCAGTTAGACTCTTGCTACGATCTATTTTGATGCTCACACTACTCTAAATTTGATTAGCTGTGGGCCTTTCATGCTGGATTCTGTACTTTTGATATCACTCATTGATTTTTTTTTCCAGCATATTCTCACTTTCTGGTATAATATCTAGGCTTTCCTTGTATGTGCCCATCTCAGCTCTAAAAGAAATCATTTCTGTGAAGTGCCTTTTATTGAAGAACTACATTTAGAGATCCAGATCTATACTGTGGGTGTGCTCTTAGGGTTACATTGTCAAGACTCACAGGCGCTCGCTCTCAGTGGGCGAGCAAAAGGCTGTCCTCTCGCAGGCTTTTAGCTCTGCGAGTGCCCTGTGTGTAGGTATGCTGACAATCACAGGTTAACGGGCGCCCTGTGTGTAGCTATGCTGACAATCACAGGTTAACCGCAGCATTGTCAGTTTGTTACAGTTTTCTCCCTTGTCAGTTTGTTACGGTTTTCTCCCTTTGCATATTTATAAATCTCTGACCATTTAGAGACTAGTCTCTGAGGCTGGAGGATATGGCTCAGTGATAGAGCAATTGCTTGGGATATGCAAGGTCTCATGTTCTATGTCAGAGAGAGAGGGAAAGGGAGAGGGGGAGGTGGAGAGGGAGGGAGGGAGGGAGAGAGAGAAAGAGAGAGAGACTTGTGTGCAGTTGTCCTTACTGTATTTATTTCTCAGTCCCTGTGTGTGTGTCCTGTCACCTTTACAGGTGCCCTGCATCTAACACAGTCATCTTAGTCTCTGTGACCTCACCCTGGGTTGCTTTCCTGCTGTATCTGAGCTGTCATTCTCCTCACTCATCAGGATGTGACCTCCATTCTGGCTGGAGCCTGTGAGGTTACGCTTTGTACCCTGCCCGGGCAAGCACTCCAGGCCAAGCTGCCGCCTGCACGCCCTTCTGGACTCAGACACACAGAGCTGAGACTTCTCCTGTGGATGTGCCCTTTTCATCCCCAGTGGCTCAGAAACACCATGCTGTCCGTTAACACGTGCTCTGTCTCCCAGGGGCTCAGAAACGCCATGCTGTCCGTTAACAAGTGCCCTGTCTTTCTTGGGCTCCACACAGGCCCTCCACATGCCTTGGTGGAATGTCTCAGGTGATTTTTGCCTACCCCTCCTCCGAGCTCTGAACTCCTTTCTATTGCTCAAAAAGCTCTCACAATAAATACCCTCTGTTTGGAACAATCCTCTTCATTTTCCTTCCTTCTGTCTTCCTTCCTCCCTCCCTTTCTCCCTTCCTTCCTTTCTTATTGAAATGAATTTGGTTTCATACAATATATTCTGTTCCCCCACCTTCTAAGTCCACACTTTTATTTTTAAAAAACAATTTTAAAAAAACCACAAAAAACAAGACACACACACACACACACACACACACACACACACACACACATGCAATCAGAAACAGAAGCTGAAATACACAAGCAAAAGACCACTAAGGCAGTGAATGCCAGAGACAAACTGTATCCGACAAAGTCTACAAAAATGCCATTGGGTTCTTTTTGCATTAGCTATCGGCTGCTGAGCATAGGGCTACCCTGGAGTGTGATTAATCTACCCGCTGAGACTCCATTAGCGAGGACTGACTTTCCTTGGCCAGTAGGTATCAATTGCAGATGGCTTCTTGATTAGGAGTAGGAGCCCTTTTCTACTTCCTCCTTCAGCACTGGAACCCCACCTGACTTGAACCTCCGCAGGCCCTGTGCGTGCTGCCCCAGTCCCTGTGAGCTCCTGTGTGCACCAGTGCTGTTGTGTCCTGAGGACAGCGTTTCCTTAGCCATCCATCATCTCTGCCTCTTACAATCTGTCTGTCTCCTCTTCTGCATAGGTCCATGAACTTTGAGGGGAGGGTTTGACGGCAACATCCCATTCAGGACTGGGTGCTCCAATGTCGCTCACTTTCTACACTTTGTCCAGTTGTAGGTCTCGGTGTTAGTTTCCATCTACTGCAGGAAGAAGCTTCTCTGATGACGGCTGAGTAAGGAACCGACCTATGGGTACAGCAAAATGTCATTGGAAATCATTTGATTGCTATGTTCCTTAAACACAATAGTGTCTGGTTTTCCTCTAAATCCCTAGCCTACCCAGTCTCGGGTTCTTGGCCACCCTAACAGTGTCAGGCATGGGTTCCATCTCTCAGAGTGGGATGCAAATCTAATTAGAGAGTGACTGATTATTTTCACAACATTTGTGCCCCTATTGTACCGGAGTGCCATGCAGGCAGGTTGCCATTGTAAGCTGCAGGTTTGTAACTGGGTTGATGATTCCCTTTCTCAAGTACCACGAATACCAGCAAGAAGGGGTGATGCCTCTAATTAGGTACCTGCTCGACTTTTCCATGCTCAATGAAATATGTAAGTGTTATCTGCAGCAATAGGGCTTCCATTATTGAGTAACCAGTAGCCTTAGGGATAGCCTGAGATGTTTGGAGATTTCAGTGGGACCCCTTTGGCCCATGACTTAACTAAATGCAACCTTGGCACTGGAGAGTTATTCTTTGATGGTGGAAGTGCAAATTTGTACAGCCACTCTGTCATTCAACATGGTGGTTCATTGGGAAGCTGGGAATAGACTTACCTCAGTTATAGATCTATCTCCAGCTATACCAGTCTTGGACATACAATATCCTACCACGGAGATGCTTATTCATGCATGTTCATTGCTGCTCTAGTCATGATAGCCAGAAACTGGAAACAGCCTAGATGTTCATCAACTGATGAATGGATAATGAAAATGTAGTACATTTACACAATGGAATAAACTTTAAAACATGAAGTTGTGAATTTTGCAAGTAAATGGCTGAAGCTAGAAAAAAATCATCCAGACCCCAAAAGACAAATATTATATTTTCTTTCATATGTGGCTGTTAGTTTTTATGCCTTCACTATACATATTACAGTCCATATATCCACAGAGGTTAGGTACCTAGTAAGGGACTAGGTGGGAGAAGAAGATCTCCCAATGAAGAGGAAATATAATATATTGTTATAGAGAGACACAGGAGAGGCTGGAGTGGGGGGATTAAATGGGGAGGTGGACAGAAGGAAGGGGTACGTTTGCCACTTTGCCCTCACACAGGCTATAGTTCTCTTCTAAAGGACCATGTGGCATTTTTAAATTATACCACATGTTTCCTAAGTGTGCCTCACACTAGTTGAGATCTGGATATGGAATTCCACAGCCTGTCCACCTTAAGGACATAATCCCAAATTCTTGCCCAACCCAACATCTGTCTTCCTTATGGTCTCCATTTAAATGTCCCCTCTCTGAAATATTTCTGTACACTCATGTTCCAAATTCAGTTACAAAAACCCTCTTAGCTCTTTTAACGACGCTATTCTTAAAAGTGAAATTAAATTGGTCTTGAGATCAATCCTCTATGAGTAAGTGCATCCCCTGAGAGTAACTAGTTATTCTCAGGGTTCAGATTTTTTTTTTAATGAGAAAATTTTTCATACAAGTAATTTTATTGTGTATTCCCCTCCCCCAATACCACCCAGATTCTCCATCCAACTTTATGTTCTCTCTCTCTCTTTCTGTCTCAAATAAACAACAACAAAAAAAATAAGAAATACACACATGTTGGGCTGGAGAGATGGCTCAGTGGTTAAGAGCGATGCCTGCTCTTCCAAAGGTCCTGAGTTCAATTCCCAGCAACCACATGGTGGCTCACAACCATCTGAAATGAGGTCTGGTGCCCTCTTCTGGCCTTCAGGCATACACACAGAAAGAATATTGTATACATAATAAATAAATAAATATTTAAAAAAAAGAAATACACACATGCACATAAAAACACAAAATCCGAGATTAAAATAAACAAGCAATGACTAATAAGACAAAGAATCTAAACAAAGCTATATGAGACAAAACATCCGCAGAAATACCACTTAGTTCGTTTAGAAATAAACAAAACCGAGTCTCCTTTTGCCACAGAGCTTATAAGTGAGAAGTAAGAGCACTTTTGTCTCTCAGTGCTGGGGCCCCGTGGCTGCCACAGTCTCTGGGAGTTCATACATGCAGCAGGCTTGTGTCTGGAGGACATGTTTCCTTGGAGTTACTGGTTACGTCTGGCTCTTACAATCCTTCTGCCTCCTCTTCCACATAGATTCCTGACCTTTGACAGAAGGGATTTGATGGGGATATCCCATTTAAGACTGTGTGTTCCACATCTCCCATGCTCTGCGCGCTGAGCACTGGGACTTCCCGATGCCTCCACTTCATGACATACGGCAGCTCGCGAGCACCAGCACCCTCATCTTTGAGCCCGGGTGTGCCGCCTTATTTGTTCATCGGCTACATAAAGATCAAGTGTTATCCCTTTAAAATTAAGATTTGAGCATTTGGTCCAAGTTTAGGCTCCACTTTCACTTTCAGCTTTTTAACAAGAAGCTCTTGACTGAGTTCTTACGTCATCGTCTTCACGTTTTATCCAAGGGCTATATTCAGGTAGAACATGTGTAAGTACACCAAGGGGACATTCGACCATTTTATTATTTTGATCACTTGAAGTTTGGGGGCTCAGGATTATTACGATCAATGCAAATACCACCACCTGGTTATTTCATAGGTTTTTTTAAGGACAGAAGGAGCTTCAGACTCTCTTCCTGATCTTCAAGTACAAGTCCCCAGGTCTGCCTAGTTTTCTCCCAGCATATGCTGGGCTCTGGTACCCATGAATGACTAATGAATAAGCAATCTCCTACTACATAGGGTGACATAAAGCCCTGAGAAAAGATAGCACTGATTTGATCAGAGCCCTGGTGATCCCATCACCTCTCAGTGAATGGGTTTACTAGCTGAGGACCAAGCCTTCAACACATGAGCCTTTTGGTAGCCTGCTTCGTATTCAAGTCATGGTATTGGGTAAAGATTAATTTCCAATAGTGTTTACATAATGGAAAGAATATTATTTTGGCACTGAAATGTCTTTTAATAATATCAAAATGTCAGAAAGGTAGCTGTTCAAACTCTGAGTCCCACAGTCACTGGGAATGACTGGGAAAATGCAAAGTCTAGGCAAACACACAAACACACAGACAAAGCAATGAATGAAAAGCACTGAAAATACATTAAGGTTCATGACATTTTGTTTGGCTTGGCCCTTCCTTCTCCCCAGTGCAGGGTGGTATTGCCTGAAGAAAACCTTCATCCCACATCCCAGTTCTCCCTTGGGCTTTCTTCCTTCCTATTTCCTCCCTCCCTTCATCCCTTCCTCCCTCCCTTCCTTTCTATCTTTTAAATTGAGGTCTGGAAACAACACTGTGATGTCTCTGGGGCTCTATCAGGGAATGGCTTCTCTCACTTTTGGTTGGTGTATTCAAGGAAAATAGGGGATAGTTTAGATAGGATGGAGGTCACTCTGAAAAATAATCAAGAACTTCACTGTGCTGATAGCAGAGAGTCTGTAATTCTACAGCAGCATCCAAAACCAAAAGGTGATGAACAAGGGAAACACAATAGAGATGAAATCTGAAGGTTCACAGGCAGAAGCAGGGAAATTTTAGAAAATAACGTAGTTTACAGTAGCCTTTCATACTGGAATAAAAATACCATCCCAGAGACGATGCACTTGAGGGAAATGTTTAGAGGCTGGAAAACTAGCTAGGCAGATCTGCAACATCTCCCCCAGCATAAAGCCAACCCATAAAGACTGGAAACAGTGACTGTTTATTCAAATGCCTACATATGAGCAAAAGCTCACAAAACATATGGAAGAGATAGGAAAATGAAGGTCAGGCGAAGAAACGATAAAGAGAAACTGACCCAAAGACACACAGGTTTCTAAATGAAGAGTTTAATACAACTGTCGATCAGGCAAAACCAGATAAACTAAAGCTGGAAATGGGCATAAAATATTCTGAAAATGCTTTCAAAATAGAGAGGGGAAACTTAAATTTTGAAGGGATAAAACAGGAATGTTGGTGCTGGAAGAAAAATGATTGAATTTAAAACTTGGATGGAAGGGTTCACTATCACACTCGAGCAAGCAGAAGCATCAGTGAGCTAGAGGGCAGGTCATTTGAAGTGATCACATCCAAAGACTGAGATAAAGAATGAAGAAAAGATAAGGTGCAGCTACAAATAGTCTCCGACCCACTGGTTCCCTTGGACTGGGTTTTCTCTGCCAGCCTATTCCCAAATCTACTTATGAAGTAATCACTCTGAGGCTTAATAGTAATTACATACTCTTTGGCCTATTAGCTCATGCTTCTTGTTAATTAACTCTTATATCTTAAATTGACCCATTTTTATTATTTTATATTATACCGCTGAGGTTTGTGGTTTTTTTACCTCTTGCTTCTTGGGTGGCTACATAGTGTCTGCCTGACTTCATTTTTTTTTGGACAGGGTTTCTTTGTAGCTCTTGTAGACCAGGCTGGCCTCAAACTCACAGAGATCTGCCTGCCTCTGCCTCCTAAGTGCTGGGATTAAAGGTGTGTACTACCACTACCAGGCAACTTCAACTTCTTTCTCCCTGCATTCTCTCACCTAGTTATATTCTGCCCTGCTATATGCCAAAGAAGCTTTTTTATTGATCAAGGGTGATAAAACATTTTTGCAGCATACAGAGGGGAATCCCACATCATCTCTCCTTTTCTGTCTAAATAAAAGGAAAGTTTTAAGTTTAATATAGTAAAATTACATATAACAAACAGGTATCAAGAAATAATTACAGCTATAATATTTCTTTGTGAGTCTAAATTTTTACATCTAATTTATCTTTTATCATAACTAAGGAAAACTAACTATAACTATCTGTCTTTAACGCCATCAACAACCCCAGAAGGATATTACTTAAGAAAACAGGAAGTGCATTTTAAGCAACTTTCAATACTCTAGAATTAACAGAGACATATCTCTGCACGGACAGTCACCCACAGTTCTTCTGTAACATTGGGGCATCCCTCTTCAGCCTACATGTCCATAGTATCCAGCAGACATTTCCTTGAAGCAGGAAATTTGAAAAACTGTTTTGCCTATATAGGTAGTTTGTCAGTCACTTTCTTCTGTGTCCTGTAAAATGTCTGACAGTTTTCTCTGTGAAGCAGGAACACTGAGGGACCATACCATCTTTTGGAAAGTTTAGCAGTCACTTTTCTGTAAATCCTGCATGTCTAGTTCATACAACATACCATCAAGCAATCCAGGCAAGAGTAGTTTCTTGCCCAAATGGCTAGTCTTGTCACATTGAAGATAAATTCCATAATGGGTTTCTTCAATGTCCATCAACCTCTCTGAAGAAATTGGTACTGCCAGAAGTATACATGTTTCACTGCTGAGAAAAGTCTAAGTTCTTAAAACCTTTTAAATGCCATATTCTGTAGGTCTTTGAAGTGTTGAAGATTATATATCTAACTGAAATATATCTCTGTTTATTTAGAAAACCTAACTAACATGACTAAAAGTTTGATTATTGTAGATGATTATCTATTATTCTGTATTTTTAATTTTACATTACATTTTAAATGAGCTGCATAAACATAATACCTTAAATAAGAGTAGAAATGTATATGGCAACAAAATTGTATCAATAGATCAAAATCCATACTAATGCATTTACTTCTATATCATCTCTCCATTATTTCTTTTCTTTCTTTCTTTTTTTGATGTGGGATTCCCTTCTTGCGCTGTAAATACCACTGGTTAATAAAGAACTGCTTTGAGCCTATAGCAGAGCAGGACAGAACAGAGGTAGGTGGAGAAACTAAACTGAAAGCTGGGAGGAAGAAGGCAGAGTCAGAGAGAAGCCATGTAGTCCTGTTAGAGCCAGAAGGAACTTTGTCTGGTAAGCCACAGCCACTTAGTGATACACAGATTAATAAAAATGGGTTAAATTAATATGTAAGAGTGAGCAAATAAGAAGTTAGAGCCAATGGGCCAAGCAGTGATTTAAATAATATGGTTTCTGTGTGATTATTTTGGGAGTCTGGGCAGCCAGGAATCAACAAGTGGCTTATTTCAACCTTTCTTTCTTTCTTTCTTTCTTTCTTTCTTTCTTTCTTTCTTTCTTTCTTTCTTCCTTTAGAAATTGACTATTACCATTAACCATTTATAACCAACCCTTTGAAAATGAAAATATTTATCAAACAATCATTTTGGGAATTTGAGCAGAGGTTTCTCCAAACTGCTTCCTGCTGCTTTCTGGGTGAAGTATTTTTAGGGTTCATGGAGACCTTTCAGGGGTTCTTGTTCCATCAAACCACATTAGCCTGGAAGAAATCCATAGGTTCTCATGTTTTGTGGAAACAAAAGAATAATTTCTTTTCAAAGTAACATATTCTTAGACTCAAATTTTCAATTCAAGATACCTTTAAAATATATATGTTGATTTAGTTTAGCAACTTCTACAATGAAATGTCTCTCTGCAGTTAACTCATTCCCAGTCAAAAAATTCAAAGAAAACATAATATACATAATCCAGACTCTCTGTGTATTTCCTGTCTTTTCATGACTCTTTTATACTACTTTTACTGTCTCTTTGTTTTATTTTTTAAAACTATTTCTTTCTATAACTGCTTATACCTATTTTTCTTAAGCTTATGTACATTTTAAAAAATACTCTGTGACCCATTTAGGGGTTTATTTTTGTCTGAATCTGTCTTTTTTTATTTTTTTTTGTCTGAATCTGTCTTTATTGTATATCTGTAATCTGTATTTTTTTTTTTTGACCGGGAACACTTTTAAGATGGTGAACAGCTTGGTCACAGTGGCCCTGGATGCTGGCCTTGCCTCTTTTGTCCTTTTAATAAGGCAGAGATATATTTACTAACAGCTCTGGGATCACCAGGTAGGAGCTGTGCCCACCACCACAACTCTGGGAAGGAACATGCATCACATAAACCTTTTTTTGTCTGAGTTAAAGGTAAGTCTGCCATGTAGTGCACTGCACAGCCTGGAAATATCTCTGTGTATGGTGGCAGGAATCTGCCATGTTCTCCTTCCTGTGCATACCTAGTTGACCTGATCTGGCTGGTTTACAAGGCAGGAAGTACTGAACTACTGGTACACTCTCAGTTACTTTCCTCCTAATGCCAAGAGGGTGTATAAGCACCCAGACCCAAAGTGGGTGGTGGGTCATGTGAATCAGCCCCACGTCGGGCTCCGGTATAGCTATAAATTTTTTCCATCCCACTGGCTTCCCTGGAGTGGGTTTTCTCTGTCCACCTGTTCCTGAAGCCACTTATGAATTAACTTTCATAAGTTTATTTCAATAACTTTATTACATACTCTTTGGCCTATTAGCTCAGGCTTCTTATTAACTAACTCTTATATCTTAAGTTAAGCTATTTTTATTATTTTATATTTTACCATGAGGCTCATGGTTTGTTTTCTCTTGTTTCTTGGGTGACTGCATGGTGCCTGCCCAACTCGGCCTTCTTTCTCCATGCATTAAGCTTAGTTCTCACACCTAGCTATATTCTGCTCTGCCATAGCCCAAAGCAGCTTTTTATTAACCAATGGTAATAAAACATATTTACAACATACAGACGGGGAATTCCACTTCAGTAAGGGATGCTGCAGGACTTACTCGTGGACCAAGATAGCCAGGAGGAGGACTAGAAGGGGAAAGAGAAAGAAGAGGCTTATTTGAGAAAGTAGACTCTGACCCGCACATTTAAAAAGTGAAGGGACATATCAGATTAGGAGACTAAAAATCTCCAGCTATTACAAACCTAAAGAGACCTGCACAGACACAGTAAATCAGCTCATCAGAATAAAAGGCAAAAAGGGGGACTGGAGGGATGGCTTAGTGGTTAAGAGATCACATTGCTTTTGCAGAGGACCCAAGTTCCCTTCTTCCCAGCACCTACGTTGTATAGTTCACAACTGCCTGTAACTTCAGCTCTGGAGATCCGATGCCCTCTGACCTCCACTGGTACCAAGACTCATGCACACATATCCCCCCAAATATATATATATAAATATAAATAATATATATATAATATAAATATATATATATATTTAAAAAAAGAAAAAAATAAATAAAAAGAATAGTCTTGAGAACACCACAGGAAAAGCAGACAATAAATGCCAGGGAGCTCAGTAGGGTTATCCATGGACTACCCAGGAGACTCAAAGGATGACACATTCAAACCGCTGGAATGGAAGACTGACAGCGAGGACAGTCAATATGCCAAAAGTGTCACTCGAAACAAAGACTTCGCCAGTAAGCAAAAGCTATGGGATATCTTCCCACTAGGCTTGCCCTACAAGACCACGGGAGCCTCCAAATTGAAACCAACAGATGCCAGAGAACAAAGTGAGGTCACATCTAGACAGAAGTCCTCTAGCAAAAGCAAATAGATGGGAAAACACAGAAACCTGCAGCATTTCTGCATAAGCCAGCCTTCCGTGTTTGTTTAGTATGTAGAGACGAATGTAAACGTAACTCTTCACATTCAGAAAACTAGCAGTAGAAAGAAACTTCTCCCAACCTGATAAAGACAATAGAAAAGGCTTCAGCACAAACACTCGCACAAGGGAAGGGGCAAAGGCTGGGTCTTTACTGTTAGGAAAAGGCAGGGATGCCTCCCCTCCCCACACCTATTCAAAAGCAGACGTTTGAGATTTCTAGCCCAAACAATAGGCAACAGAAAGAGATGATGGGCATTTAAATTGGAAAAAAAGGAGAAAATTTCACTCTGCTTGTAGGTGATATGATCTTACACATAGAAAATCCTGTTAAGCTAATAAGTGAATTCAGCAATGTACTCAGGTAAAGGAATAATATGAAAACCAATTGCATCTCTATATACTCTCAGTAAATAATAGGGAAAGGAAATTATAAGAAGATTCTGTATGCAGCATGGTAAGAATTTGCTAGAAATTTAATAAAGTCTACTGAAAGAATTAAAGATTTACACTGAAATACATCCTATATTTGTGGATTAGAATATTTAACATTATTAAGATGTCAACATTATCCCCAAACAACATACAGACTCAGTACAGCCTCTATTTAAAAAATTCAAGATATTTTATATAAAAAATGCAAAAACTCATCTCCAAATTCACATGAACTATTAAGAGACCAAATCTAGCTAATAATTTTTTTTATAGTCTGGGTTTGGAATATTCTCTAGAGGCTGCCATGTTTGGACCCAACTGTTAGTACTGTTATGGAGTTGGTAGAAATTATAGCGGGCAGGGCCTGGTTGGAGGAGTTAGGCCACTGGGGCAGGTCTTTGCAGGGTACATCTGAACCCTGGCTTCTCCCTTTCCCCGTCTGCCATGTGACACCACTGTGCTCTACCACATGACTCCCACAGTGATGCTTGGCCTTAGTCCCAGAAGCAGCATGACGAAGTGACTGTGAGCTGGAAGCGAACTCAACCTCGCCTTCTTTTACGTTGTCACGAGTATTGTCCCACGATGATGGACACTATCTGTCACAAAGCTGGAAGAGCCACACTTCCTGATTTCAAACTTACTATCAGCTACAACAATCAAAACAGTGTAGTAGCATGGGCAGAAAAATCCAACGACAACAACAAAAAATGAGTTCACCCAGAATAAATCCTCGCATATGTGGTCAAGTGATTTTTGGCAAAGGCGCTAAGAATATTCAGTGGGGAAAGTATAGTTTTGTCAACAAAGGGTGTTGAGAATGCTAGATACCTGCATGTATTCCTTGTACCCTTACCTGATACCATGACAAAATTAACTCTAAATGCATAGAAGACTTGAGAGGCCTAAAACTATAAATCCTTACAAGAAAACACAGTGCCCACATGTCACAGTGTTGGGCTGGGCAATGATTTTTCAACAAAGGCCCAGGCAGCAAAAGAAAACAATTGTCAAATTGAACTTCATAAAACATTCAAAGATGATCAAAAGTCAGTATGAACAAAGTAAAAGGAATCAGTGGGATGGGAAAAACTATTTCCAAATTTACATCTGAAAATTGATTAATATGCAGAATACAGAGAACTCCTAAAGTTCAGCAAGGAAAAGGCAAAATGGCACTTCATAATAAAGGACTTATCTAGACATTGAGTTTCCAAAGAAGACTTGCATGTGTGCCAGCAGCATATGAAAAAGACACTAAATATCACAGGTCATTAAATATATGTTGGGATAGCTGTTTGAAAAACAAACAAACAAACAGAAACTAAAACATACTGTTGAAGCTGGTTCACATCTTTAATCCTAGCACTTGTGTGGCAGAGGCAGGTGGATCTCTGAGTTCAAGGCTGGTCTACAGAGTGAGTTACAGGACAGCCAGCCTGTTACACAGAGAAACCATGTCTCAAAAAAGGGAGGAAGAGGAGGAAGACAACACTGGTGAAGATGTGAAGAAAAGGACTCCAGAGGGATATGTGTGGATTATTTATTTATTTTTAAACATTGGGGTTTTCTTTAATAACTATTTCTATATAAAATAGTATTGTTTTTAATTGAGCTATACATTTTTCTCCCTTCCTCTTCCCCCACTCTCTCTGATGACCCCCATATTAACAATTTACTCAGGAGATCTTGTCTTTTTCTATAAGATAGTGCAGCCACTATAGAGAACAACAGTGTTTCCTTCAAACATAAAATTAGCCCATGCTTCAGCAATCCACTTCTGGATATATATCTCCAAGAATTGAAAGCAGAGCTGTCCACTGGAGTTCAAAGGCAGCATTATCCACTGTATGCAGGAGCTGAATCCCACTGATGGACGATCCACATCCCTAGTGCTGCTGTAGACGATGGGCGGCTTGAACAGTAGAAACTTACTGTCCTGTGTTCCTGTGGCTGAAGATCCAAGTTCAAAAGGCAAGCAAGCATAGCTGGTTTTTCCTGAGGTGCTTCTCTCTAGCATGCAGAGGGCTGCCATATGGCTGTGTTGTTACCAGATATTTTGTATCTGTGCCTCTCTGTTGCTTCTTCTAGGGACACCATCATTTGATTGGATTAGGATTCCATTTCCTCATCCCATTTCACCTTAATTATCAGTTCAAGGGTCTTATCTCCAAATATAATCATAAAAGTTAGGGCTTCTGCATAATAACCTTTGAGGGTGAAAGCATAATTCAACCTGTAACATCATATAATGGACACCATTCAGCTATAAAAGAATCCTGTGTCATGCTAAGACACGCTTGGGCTTGGAGGACATTACCGCCAAATCTGCATCAAAGTCCTCTATGGTTTGTGTAATGGTCTGCTCTGTCCTTTTAAGAGACAAGCCACGCCTACTCCCTCCCCTGTCTGCTGAGGCAAGCTAATCTTTAGCTTCCAGCCTGAGTCCCGAGTCCCTTCTCTTTTCTGTCTGTTCTTGAAGAGGCAGCTTCTATCTCTCCCCACTTCTCTCCTTCCCCTCTCTCTCTCTCTCTCTCTCTCTCTCTCTCTCTCTGCTCCTCTCTCTGCTGAGGCAAGCTAATCTTTAGCTTCCAGCCTGAGTCCCGAGTCCCTTCTCTTTTCTGTCTGTTCTTGAAGAGGCAGCTTCTATCTCTCCCCACTTCTCTCCTTCCCCTCTCTCTCTCTCTCTCTCTCTCTCTCTCTCTCTCTCTGCTCCTCTCTCTGCTCTTCTCCCATCTCCCCTTCCATAATCCACTAAATAAATATCCAACCTCACTCTACATGGCGTGCCTATCTGTCTGTCTCTCACCAGCTGCATGGCTCCCTGCCCTCTGTTGTCTCTGTTTCCTTTCCTTTGAGTCAGACTCCCGCTGGGTTCTGCATAGACGTGTCAGTCACTGGAGTCTCCCAGACTTACTCACCCCTACCTGACCCCAGGTCCTCTAGCTGCTGCTCTCCCTTCCAGAAATCAGGCTGCAAACCACCACCTTGCAGTATGTCTCCCAGGAGAAAGCCGATAAGAAAGTGCACTTGGGCTTGCAGCTATCAGCCTTTGGAGATCTGTGGCATGGTCTTGTGGTGTGCCCATCTGTCTGTCTCTCCTTGGGAGACTTGCTGCCCCTCATGGCCCACTACAGTCACTTGGAAACTGTGTCATCCCTGCCTGGGACTGGTTGCTCTCAGGACCTGCTGCCCACTGCTGCCACTTGGGGACCTGCAGCACTTTACTTTTACCATTACAGTTTAATTTTTAAAATTTCCCCTCTAGCCCACATGCTTTTTGTCACATGCCCCTGTGTCTGCACATGACTGGTCATGCTCTAAGAAAGCCTCGCTTTCATGCCCTGAACTGTGACCAGCTCGTAGAAGCTGATTTTGCTTTTAAAAAAATCAACTTCTCATTTGGTGTACAAGGTAACTAAATGTAGGATGGAAGCCAGGCACACCTGCCTTCATTTTGTGTCTGTTTCCTTTCCTTTGAGTCAGACTCCTGCTGGGTTCTGCATAGACACGTCAGTCACTGGAGTCTCCCAGACTTACTCACTTCTACCTGACCCCAGGACCTCTAGCTAGCTGCTGCTCTCCCTTCCAGAAATCAGGCTGCAACCACCACCTTGTAGTATGTCTCCCAGGAGAAAGCCGATAAGAAAGTGCACTTGGGCTTGCAACTATCAGAGCAAGCAAGGGCCATCTCCCTTCCCATTACTAAGCAGCTTTGAATTATATATAACTACCTTTATCAGGACCTTGTGACTTGTAGCACATAGGCTAGGTCACATACTATGGAAATACACACACAGACACACAAAGCAACAACAAAACAACAACAAACCCATATATAAGAGCAAGAAACTCCCTTATAGAGTTGAAGGAACTTTCTCCCTTCAAGTTCCTACATGCTACCTATGGTATGATACTATGACTCTCCAAATATGGTGGTAACTGAAGACTCTGTCTTTCCCCTAAGGGCCCCACCATGCTGTCTGTTATGATGCTATCACTCTTAATACTACAAAAAGGGGGTCCCCCCTGGGACCTCTGGCATGCTATTCACAGTGACCAGCTCTCTTACTGCAGGGTTTCACAATATCTGTTTATGTTCATGAGACATAACTTCAAGCAAAGCTGTCTGGAGGGCAATTCCATTGCAGCTTCCTTTCTGTGAATCTGCCCTTTAAGATAAAACAATACCCTCCTAAGGCTGAGAGTTCAGTGATGAAACATTGTCCCAATCTTGTAGGTACCCTGGATTTCAGGAATAGCAAGTCCTAGAAGACAGGCCATTCCCATGATGAGAACGGTGATTTGTGATGATGAGGCCACACCAAGGGGCATCCTTTTATAGAGACCAGTAATTAACAGATTAATAATTTGTTAGACATCTTGCAATGCTGAAACTGAGGCAATTACTGCAGCCATGTTTGACAAGCACTACTTCATTATGCATCCTTTTTGTCTCTGTGGGAGGCACAGAAGTTTTTGTGCTTACAGATAAGCACTAGGGGAACCAGTAATGTCAAATACACAGATCTGTTCCTTCAAAGGGAGGGGTTGTAAACCTGTTATTGCCCAGAAGCTTTCTGTTGTTGATGGTTTCCTTTGCTGCTTCACCCAGAAGCTTTCTGTTGTTGATGATTTCCTTTGCTGCTTCACCTAGAAACTTTCGGTTGTTGATGGTTTCCTTTGCTGCTTCACCTAGAAACTTTCTGTTGTTGATGGTTTCCTTTGTAGTTTATGCTTTCCTTTAATTCCTTTCCACAAGTTGGAAGCTTAGCTGGTTGGGGGTCTTGTCCTGAGGAAACCGCTCCTTTTTCTTTGAAATTAATTTTCTTGAGCACAGGACTTAACTCCCATATTACATTTCCTTGTGCTCTTTTTCTCCTCAAACTGTACAGTTTGTATTTCCTTTTGTCCCACTTTCTCCCTGTCATTGTAGATCTGCATAAGAGGTATCACAGTCAGTAAAAGGCTGTCTTAAAATCTCCTCCACCAACGCTGTTAATCCAAAGGTCTTCAATTTAGCCTCAGGCAGATTCTTAGGACAAGGGTAAAAAACAGTCAAATTCTTGGCATGATTATCACAAAAATAGTCTCTAGGCCACTTGCTAATATTCTTCCACCTCTGAAATCTCTTGAGCCAGGCCTCCATAGTCCACCCTGCCCACAGCACTACAATATTCCATGCTTCTATCAGGGTGGCCCATTAAGCCTTATTTAAAGTGTTCAACCACTTTTCTTCCAAAGTCCTCAGATCTTCTGTATTTCTCCAAAGAACAGCATGGTCAGGCCTGGCACAACAACACCTGGTTCCTGGTACCAGTTTCCAGCATAGTTACTGTTCTTGTGCTGTGAAGACACGCAATGGCCAATGTAACTCTTATAAAACAAAACATTTAAATGGGGGCTTGCTTACAGTTTCAGACGTAGGCTAGAAGCTTTCTGGTAAGCCACCTCGTGGGCTACAGCAGATTATTAGAAATGGGCTAGTCCAGGTGCAAGAGTTAGCCTAGAAGAGGCTAGATAGAAATGGGCCAAGCAGTGTTTAAATGAATACAGTTTGTGTGTTGTTATTTCGGGCATAAGCTAGCAGGCGGCCGGGGTGCTGGGGACGCAGCCCCGCCGCTCGTATTACTACAAAATGATCCATGATCAACAAGTCAGGAAAAAGACAGGCATGGCACAGGAGCGGTAACGGGGAACACACAGACAACAAATAACAGAGAGAGTGAGACACTGGGCCTCAAATGGGCGTTTGAAAGCCCAGCCCCAGTGACACATCTCCTTCAACAAGGACACACCTCCTCCAACAGGAACACACTGCTAATCCTTCCCAAATAGTTCCACTAATTAGGGACCAAGCATTTAAATATATGAACTTATGGGGGACACTCTTATTTAAACCACCACAAATAGATACTAGTAATAGTTGCTGTACAAATTCAGGGCAGGTGTGCAGACTGAGAGAGACCATCAGGCCTCAGACAGATCCAGGGAAGTTAATCTGTGATGTGTTTGCCCTTAAGTGGATCACAGGGTGACCGTAGGGAGAGATCTAGAGAGGCCAACCTGTGATGTGCTTGTCCATAGGTGGCTCACAGGGTTGCCTTAGGGAGTATTTGGTTAGATACACTAAAAAAAATAGTTATAAACTTGTTTTACTAGGCTCTAGAAAAAACTATGTTTCAAGTCCTCAGTGTCCTGGATTCATTATTCTTCATGAGTCAAAATGAAAACCAGTGAGGTCAAGTTAATAGAAGTGAATTAAATAGTATTACAGGCTATACATGGGCATGGCAAAAATCCCAAGTGGCCAAAGATGGAGGAACACTGGACTGGCTTTTGGCTTCATCCTTAAAGAAAGGTATAATCCTTGGGCTGGAGAGGTAGTTCAGTGGTTAGGAGTGCTTACTCCTCTTGCAGAGAACCCAGATGCTGGCTTAGTCCCTGTGGAACACCAGGTCCAGGGGACCTGATGGCTCTTCTGATCTCCATGGGCTTATGCATGCACATGGCATACATACATACACTCTGGAACACACACACATATGCATAAATTAAATACTTTTTAAAGTATAAGGATGTCTAGAGGGTTCTGTTTTCTACAATTTCTTAACCCTTTCATCTTCATTGTTAGAAGAGAAGGGGTGAGTTGGACAGAAATGAAAATATCCCTAACTAGGTTTCCATTTGTCTTCCAAGATGCTGTCCTCGGTTTGTTGTGAGTGGGGGATGGTGGTCCAATCCCTCAGAACACATCAGTGAGTTCCTTTCACAGCCATGGCCATCAGCATTTATGGTGATTGTGTATTGTGGGCTCTGTTAGACAGTGACGTGCTCTGTGGGCCTCTCTTCCAGGGTGTTTGAAAGACACGTGTTTAAAAAGATGGGTCTTTGGCTTCTTTCCCAACCACAAAGATGTGAGCACTTTAAAAACTGCTCTGGGTGCCTAAAGCTGACCTCACAGAAGGGTGGGGGCAGATGACAGACATGAGAAGGCAAGGAGGGGGAAGATGCAGATGGGGAGAGGTGGTGGTGGCACTTCAGATAGCATAGAAAGATTCTTCGCTCTACAAAGGGATTAATCAGAGTGTTCCCGTTGAATAGAAAGTTCTGTGCATTTTAAGAGGATTTGATTTATAAGAATCTTTTCAGCAACGCAGCTGCTGGGCGAAGCAAGCTACACATGCTGACTTGAAATCCATTTCCTGAGCCAGGAGTCCAGGGTGTTGGGGAATGATAAAACTCTTTCAGTTCCTAATTGATGGGTGATATTGACTAGCACAGTTAGGAGGCCAAGAGTTGGGCCCCAGCCAGCGTGTTCCTGTAGTAAATATGCCTGCTACTCAGAGTGCTTGAGGGCTGATTCGTTTAGGGACTTGTGGCTGTGGCTCTGCAAGGCTTAGTGCTTTTCAGCTTTTGTGTTGTTACTTGGAGAGAACTTGCACTAGAATGTACCAGGTTGTACAGCATGAATCACCCAGCTCCATGGTCTCTGCTTGGCCCTACACATTGCTGCAAGGCACGGACTTTATGCTAGGGGCCAGGGAGCTGAACAGTGAGGACTGAAAGCTTCTCTTTGAAATCAAACATGGGCCTTTCTTCCCAGGAGGGGTTCTAAGCCTTTTCCTCCCCACAATTCAGGCTGCCAATGGATATCTTCTCTCACCCTATTGTCTCTCTCCTGGTGAGTTTTCATTATGACTTGAGTCTTGGAGAAATGTCCCAGGAACTGTAGGTCCTTAAAGACTCTCTCTCTCCTGGGGTTCCTGCAAAATGTCAAGGTGAGAACCCCAGAAAGACAACTGCCACACTGCTGAGTCTCAGGTCTCTACCTGGCAGAGAAAACAGCAAAAGGTATTTCTTTCACAGGCTTGGAGACTCACTCTCCACAGGGTTTCATTTTCACATAGGCGAAATAAGGGTGAGGCAGGTAGAAGAGAAGCACTTGTCTCTGAGGGTAGACAGGAAAAAGGCAACTGTTACCAACGGCAGGCGTTGAGTAAAGAGAAGGGAAACTAAGTTTTTTGAGATCCACAGGGCACAATTATGAGAGAAACCCCAAGGAGAGTGGCATTGAGTTGCCTATGAACAAGATGCTTTTCCCTGTGTGTAGGCAACAGGCTGTAAAACTGCTGAAGTGACCTCCCCCACCCAGCTTCCTTAGCTCTGAGGTTTGCTTTAACCCAGGTGAATGGGAAGAAGCATGAGACACACCTGGAGCTTAGCTGGCCTCTCTTCCATGGCTCAGGGGATATAAAATGGCTCTCTTTATCCTGATCCCAAGAGAGACTAACACAGATGACAATGCCAAAGGTGATGCTGGCATGAGCCCCTGCTAACCTGTGATGACACACAGTCCTGGCAGCAGACAGACCTCTAGAGGATTGGCCCAAGGTTCCCTCCATGTTTACCACACAGGACATGTGCGACAGCTCCATTCAGAGCTGTCGAGTCTTTTTCTTAAGCTGAGTCATGCTGACTCATCTTCATTGTATAGCAAGTGTTAAGTCTGAGAAATACTTAGGGAATCAAGATAAAAACAGAATTTGGGCAAGTGGGAGAACTCTCGAGGTCCGTCCAACCCAGGCACTGGCATTGTGCCACCCTTGCTGTTTCTTTCTCCAGCTGACAGTCTTCTGGCTACCCATAGACCCGCGCTGGGGTGCGGGTTTCAAGCAGGTCTCTCGCGGCACTGTTAAGTGAGTAGCATTTCTATGACCTACTTTGTAATGGGCAACAATTGCCCTGATGGTCTTATGGAGTTGCAAGGCTCAAGCGAGGTAAGGGACGAGAAGTTAAAAGCAGCAATCAAATATGTCTACCAGATAAGGCCTCTGTTGGGAGTGTTAGTGTCAGGAGAAAATTTGGTTGCCAAGACCTTGAGAACATAAACTAATCTGAAAGTTCCTTTTAGGGACAGATTTGGGTTTTTTTTTTTTTGTGCTGTATTGTTATCCATAATCTTAACACCTGCCTTCCAAGATTACCGTGACCACCATTTATCACAAGCATAGATACAGATGCTTGAACTTTCTAGTTTGATTATTAATGTCCTTTCTTCAAACTCCCAAGGTCTTCGGTGTTCAGGGCACAGATCCACACTTCCTAAGAACACAGTTCTCACCCACACAACTTCATGTTCACGTGAATGCAGCCAGCATGATGACAATAGCTTTGGAAATGAACCAATTACTGGAACAATGGCATGGAATGGGACGAGTTCTCCCCAATTCCGAGTCCTCAATAGCCATTTGTACTTCAAGGGCCCATTTGAAGTGGGAAGAAAAACCCACTCTTTGCCAGCATGACTCAGGGCTGAAGAGCAAAGCAGTTTTAGGACCAAGAGGTAGAAGAGATAACAGGCTGGGTTAGTGGTATCCATGGCAACTCCAGAGCCTGGTAGAGTTAACAAGGCTGTTTTCAGAACTCAGCTGCTCTCCTTTAGTGGTGGTGAGGATGGGGCCTAGCTTGGCTTCTTTTCACACTGTTATGGTCAGGTCAGCTGATGCCTGTGTTGGAGGGACCAGTCCCATCCTATTGCATAACTCAGCGGGGACAATGGCAGCTGAATGAGAGTGACTGGCTGTGAGGGGCCCTGGTGGAGCCCTCAATGCTCCCTATGAGATACAGAGAAAGCAACCTCATTCTAATAGTACAAAATAAAGGTTTCTTCTTTATTTAACCCCAAGGTCAAGTTTGCTGGGGTTCCCCTCAGCTTTGCCTTCCTTTTTTTGCCATTTCAATCCATACCTGCTGATTCCGGGTGGCTCAGATCCTCCAAGCAGGCAATGAATGTTTAAATCCCAGTTCCGCCACTCAACACTTAATTGTTGCTTGGTGCCTCCGTTTCCTCATCTTTAGAGATGCTAATTGGTAAAGGAATCTTGCTTAATATCCACAATAGTGTTGACCCTTTAAATTTAATTTTTATCTTATGTTGCTATTCATCTTATTTTCTGGCTTTTGAGAGAGTTTTACTCTAACCTAGGCTGGCTTAGAATCTCCTCAGTAGCTCAGGCTGGCCTCTGACTCTTGATGTTCTTGCCTTTTTTCCCCAAGTTGTGAGTTTGCAGGTGGGTAAACATGCCCAGCATGTGTTCTAATTTTAACAGAGGAGCAGGCACGTGGGGCTAGAGAGGAGAGGGGGGCTGTGGTTCCTGCTCACAGAGGGCCCACGATGCCTCAGACAGATGAGAGGTGGGACCAGCTCATGGCTATCAGCTGCTTGCTGACTCTACCCAGTCTGTAGACCTGTCTACCCCGTCCCTCCACCCCATGCCCAGAGTCATTCTTTTGGCTCATCTGGAACTCCTCAGCCTCACAACCAAGTCCTGTAAGCATGTGCATTAATAACTCCTTCAACAAGTGAGGCTTGAGCTTTCCCTGAGTATTAGAGGATTACTACGCATGTGGCTGTGCTGTGGGAAAATTTTAGAGCATTGTTGAGAGTAACGGGGTTTTTCTTGGCTCTTGGGTGGACTTTTAAATCAGGAGATAGGATGATAGATGCTTGCAGTCCCATAAAACTAGCACGGAGTAAGTGGCCTTCCGGTTCTTGTCTCAGAGTTAACAAATGGAATCCTCATAGCACAGAGGTGAGTTTCAGAAAGAAGTGTTTTATGGCAGGAAGCTTCAGAAACAGAAAGAGGCAGAGCTCCTGCAACAAGAGCGGGTCCCTGGGAGTGGGTCCCTGGGAGTGGGTACCACGGCAGGCCACTGCCTTCCATGATTAGTGCATCACTGGGTAGACCACAGATGAGCTGGGGAGTCCAGTTCCCACTCCAGGTGTCCACATGCTTGTTAGTTCCTGTGTCCCCATGTATGATTCCGAGGAAAGAGAAGCTCATTTGGGGGAAGAGATAAAGAAACACCAGAACCCTTCTCCCTCCCTCTTCTGCACCCCTGCGGCTGACCAGGGCAGGGCCAAAGCCTTTCCAGCTTAACTACTTCTAGAAGCTCAGGCCTCAGGAGGGGATAGAGTTGTGCATAGGGTCAAGCTCTTAGCTAATGAAAAAAATCCATTCCTTTTTAGGATTCCTTACTTTGAACTGCCCAGCCAATTTGGTCTGCTGTTTTCATTAGATTTGTCAGTTAATAGGACTCTGAAAATGTCCCTACCTCCCTGAAATGGCAACAGAGAGACAGAAAACAAACCAACAAAACCAACCAAATACTGTTTACAACCAGACAAATAATGTTTACAGTCCTGTCGGGCTTGATGTGGGATTCCCCTCTGTATGCTGTGAATAGGTTTTATTACCATTAGTTAATAAAGAAGCTACTTTGACCTATGGCAGGGAAGAATATAGCAAGGTGAGAAATCCAAGCAGAGACAGAGGAGGAAAGAGGGTGGAGTCGGGCAGATGCCATGTAGCTGCCCAAGGAGAAAGATAGGAGAACCTTACGGGTAAGCCACAGCCTATGGCAATACACAGAATAAGAGAAATGGGGTAATTTAAGATGTAAGAACTAGCTAGAAATATGCCCAAGCCATAGGCAAAATAGTGTTGGAATTAATATAGTTTCTGTGAGATTACTCGGGTCTGGGGGGCCCGGAAATGAAAGTGCAGTCTCTGCTCTCAAGGGCCTCTGGCTCTAGCCCACCAGGAACACACACAGGTGTGCTTATACTTTATAATATGGGGGGCACACTACAGGTTTCCCCTGTTTGGGCTTCTTCATTGTAACAGTTGCAAGATGAACATGTTCCTGGTGGTCTCTAACCAGTGGGCACGGGGACATTGATGGTAAGAAGACAATTGTTACACAAATAGCAAAGAAATATTATCAAACAGAGGGGACAGGGCTGAGGAGTGTCTCAGCAAGTAGATACTGGCCACCAAGCTTGACAACCTGTGCTTGATCCCTAGAACACGCACGTTGGTGGGAGAGGACCAACTCTCGAAAGTTAACCCTTGACCTCCACAGGAGGGCTGTGGCACATCCGTACACATGCATAACTGTGATAAAATAAGAAAGAGGGAGCAGATGTCAGAGGAATTTAGGGGACAGTTTTATTCTTCAGCAGGTCTGAGGAAGCCTCACGGGAAGGTAAAATTACGGCAAAGTTGTAGACGCAGACGGTGAGGGTAAGAAGAAGGAGCTGGTAGCAGAGTCATCAGTCAGATGGAAAGCCTTAAGGGGAGTGAGCCATCTGGGAAGGGCTGGGTTACCAGACGCGGGCAGCAGTAGACTGGTGGCTGGTTCATCCAATATAAATGGGAAGCTACAAGTCAGACCACAAGAGGCATTACGAGTATTAGACCAGGATTAAAGGGGGTGATGTGAAAATAAACGGAAGTCAGGCATCTCCAGAGGTGGAATTGCTCTGTAGTCAGGACAATTGAAAGGGCTGCAGTCTCTCTCTGAGGAATTGAAATTGTGCATGCAGAGTGGGGGGTCTTGGGTTTTATAGGATGGCAAAGGGGTACCTTTGGGGATGGAACACTCTACTGTAGGTCGTTGCCCTGCAGTCTGGGAGTGGTAGGTCCTGGTGGATTTGGAGTGGGGCCCACATCAGAAGCTTCCACAGGCATTGCCAGTCAAGCCAACTTTGCTGTCCAGCACGTCTCCATCCACTTGAGTCTTTTAGGACCTTAACTCCACAGGAAGTGTGCCCATTCTGTCAGTGGTGACTGCCCCAGCACTGCCTCGACTCTCCCAGACACTCATTCATATTTTAAATAAGTTAATGCACACAAGGCACTGGGCCAGCACACATTGAGAATGATGTAATATCCTGAAAGATTCAGAAACTACCCTCATTACACAGAGGACCAAATGAAGCTGGAAGGCCTTTGTCTGTTCTGAAAATCTGGGTTTGGGGCAGCTTCCCAAGAGCATCGGGAAGAAAGCACCCAGGTGTATTTGAGCGCCATTACTCAACTCCTGGCTCTTTCTGTTACGACGTAGCGCAAGTTGGGCCCTTTGGGGTGTCCCATGGTGGGTGGGTCCAAACCACAGTGGGTGAGAGAATATGCCATTCAGGCAGAGCTTAAGTGAGGAGCTTTATTGTGAGGAGAGGAAGGTAGGCAGGAGAGAGTGGAGAGAGAGAGAGAGAGAGAGACAGAGAGACAGGGAGAGACAGAGAGACAGGGAGACAGAGAGACAGGGAGACAGAGAGACAGAGAGACAGGGAGAGACAGAGAGACTGAGAGAGAGACAGAGAGAGAGAGATGCCTCCTCAGAGAGAACGCCAGAAAGGAAGAGAGAAGGGAGCAGACAAAGCTTGTCTCTTAAAGGGGCCTTTGCACCTATTTACAGACTAGAACTCTAGGCTGGCAGGGTCCTGCCTGGGTACATCCTGCTAGATGACAGGGCAGGCCACCATAATGCCTGAATTCTAACACTTTCCCCCTGTACACCCAAAAGAAGCAGCAAGAGGCCCTGGTCCCAGCAGCAGAAGAATCAGCTTGCCCATCAGCCCATCTGTTATACAGCTATGCCCATGGGAAGGAAGAGGCTAGGCTGAGTTTGGAGCACAGTCCCCTAGCCTGTCACCACAGGCTGGGCCCACCAGCTGGGACACTTTGTACTTCTGGGTCCATGAGTTACTGTGATTGTCTTTAAGGTCTCAGGCTGCTTGGGTGTTTTACAGAATTCAGGTCATCTGGTCTTGCTTGTATCCCAACAGCCTCCAGACACCAGGGCCTTTCCAAAAGTTCTTCTTGCAAGTTCTCTCTATGCCTTTCTGAGCCCTCCACTCATCTACTTCAGGCTGGAGCACCTGTAACAGAACTCAGCATAGGAACAGGGCTTTTGCTCCACAAACCCCACTTTGCCTTTAAGTCTGGCTCAAATTTGGTCTCTTCCCAGAACTTCTTTTTTCCTCTTCCTCTTCAGGAGAATCCCCCATGTCTTCTCTTTAACAGGACACATATTCTTTTTGCTGTCTCAGCAGAAAAAATCAGTAAATAAGGCAGGTTGTACAACAGGGAATGCCACATGATGTGGGAGTCTTCTGTTTTGTGTTGATTTCATTGGTTAAATAAAGAAACTGCCTTGGCCCATTTGATAGGCCAACCCTTAGGTGGGCGGAGTAGACAGAACAGAATGCTGGGAGAAAGAAGCCGAGTCATGATTCTCCCACCCGACACAGATGCTGGTTAAGATCTTCCCTGGTAAGCCACCTCGTGGTGCTGCACAGATTATTAGAAATGGGTTAAAGCAAGATGTGAGAATTAGCCAGTAAGAGGCTAGAGCTAATGGGCCAAGCAGTGTTTAAAAGAATACAGTTTCCGTGTAATTATTTCAGGTAAAGCTAGCCGGGTGGCGGGATGCAGCCCACCGTTCCATCAACAGCCATGGACTCAGGCCAAGTGCCCCATATATAGGCTTCTCTGCTCAGATTCACTGAATTATGGAAATGGGCACTCAGTATCACTATTTCAGTTATGTAGAGGTGGAACCAGAAGGATGGCTTTGATTGAGAAGTGCCCTGTTTTCAACACTGTAAGCAAACTCACTCCAGAAAAAACAAAGTGCCACCTGGACCAAGCAGACTCTGCCTAGGATGGAGTCGAGGCTATGACTCTATCTAACCTGACAATGGGATTCAGGCTCCACCTAGGACGGAGTCGAGGCTATGACTCTATCTCACCTGATGATGGGAGTTTTGAGGGGGTCAAACAGACGTTACAAACTGTGACTTGCTCCTTTCTGGGATCCATGTTCCTCACAGGACCCCAGGGTCTTACTCTGCACAGCCACAGCAGTGTTTTGGGAGGAGTCTGGGGACCAGGTATGGAAGCCAAGGCCTGTCTCACTGTGGTTGCCTAACGGACATCTATGGGATGGGAGAATGGTCTTGAGATAAGTTCACTTGTTTTATACCATGGGGATATGGGCCATTTCAATGCTCTGATGAGGAGTATTGGGGAACTGGGCCAAAATTTTGGGTTTTCTATTTTGGGATGTGAACTCAGGGCAGGCTATTTCATCCTAGCTTCTCACCCGAGCAGTGGACGCCAGGAATAGGTAGATTTAATTATTTAGTGACAATGAGCGATGATGGGCAGTCTACACACAGTAGAACATTAACACAGTGACTAAAATGGGGACCATGTGAGTCTATCATGGGTCCCCAGTCACAGGGATAAGCAAGGGCAAATGTGAGAGCCAAGTGCTCTCAATCAGATCCGTGGGCTCTTTCTGCTGGGATTGTTCTGGGATGTTGGGACGGCTAAACTGTGGAGAACCCTTAAACAGGCAGGTGGGAGTTCATCCGCACAGCACATAGAGACAGCCACCCTGCAGAGGATGAGGCCTGAGAGAAGCCAGCATCTGCTCAAGGACACAACATTCCACAACATTTTTTAGCACCTGGCACCTGAAACTGAGTTGCCCCAAACCTCTGGCCACAGACCCTGCCCCTTTCCTCACTAGCTTAGGCCAGTTTCAGGTGGTTTCTTCTACCTGCACCGTGGCTCTAGCCATATCAAGCTCTCTAAATGAGCCGAGGGATGAAATGCCCAGAGGGGCAGTTTCTGAATATCTGTCCCAGGGAGCTGGACAGTCCAGCAGAGGCTTGCCTTAGTGCTGCTGCTGACTTGTGGACGGGCACATGACTTCAGAGGAGCCGGATGCAGCTATGTGAGAGTCTGCCTTTACAGTCTCTACAGCTCTCACAGCCAGCCGAGGAAGGGAAGGCCAGTGGAGTGCTCTCCTGGGAGAGCGGGTAAAATTGTTTCTGTACACTTCAGTGGGGCGTCTGGTTTACCTGATCCATATCATGACCAAGCGTGACGAAGGATCTGTGATGTGTCAACAAGGCTGAGCAGCCACCTGCTACTCCCGGCATCTCATCTCACTTGAAAAGACCTGATTCAAGGCACCCAGGTTTCCTTGTGCCTTCTGCTACTGACTCCCGATCAACACGCGGAGTTTCAGAAGCCATGACTCAAGGTGGCTCAGGACTCTGTAGATAGAGCCCTTGCCTGCAGCTCCCTGATACTGTCTGAACAAGCTTCCCACATCTCTACCCTCGGGCCTTTTCCTGGGCTCTGAGGAGGTAGCTAAAATAAGCTTCTGTTTTTGAGCCTCTCAAGTCCAGCTGGCACAATACCGCAGCAGAGGAACTGGATTAGATGGGGTGTATGGAGAGGGAGTACCCGGAAAGCCCTCCTTCTAGAGCTCTTGGCAGGAAGCCCACGGTTCCGGTTTACATTGACAATTCTAGATCAGGAGTAATAATACTAGATCTGTAGAAAGCCTGAGAAACATCCTTTTGTTATTTCATCAAAATATTCATGGGGAGCAGAATATTGCTGGGGTAGGTTATGTGCCATTATTGGCATGGAGGGACAAAAAGAGAGAATTGGTCTGGCTCAGGGACTAGAGCTACCAACGGGCTTCAGGGACAACAGATGTCCGCTGGCCACTTTACTGAGCATAAAACCAGGGATCCTCTGCCCATCCTCTCCACTGGCTCTAGGTATTAGGCAAAGGACCCTCAGAAGAGACGGGTAATGTGCCAGGGTTGCTCAGCAGTGGGTGGGGAGGAGCGTGTAGGATTTGGAGGTTGTGAGTTTGAGCTGGGTTTGCTTGTCTTAGAATACTCCTGTTCCCAACTACAGGCTACTGTGACTGAAAGGGGTCTCTACTCACATCTCAGGCCGAGTGCTGGGTGACTCATTTAATCTTTATAACAACTCTGAGGAATAGGGGGAGCCAGCTCGGATGTATGGGAAAGAAACTGGGGTACAGGGAGCTCTGGGGACATGCAATCTGGATGTCCCATGAGTGGCAGGAGCAGCTGTACAGCTGGATCCGAGGATCTAAGGCTGTGTTCTCGCTCATCAGCATCTACATGCCCTTCTCAGCATAGCGCAATTCCAAAGAGGAACCCGAGATTCGATTATTATTATTATTAAAGATGATAATAAATCAACTCTTAACATGGAAGGCAGGAAGAACTTGTCCCAAAACAGCTGAACTCAATGTTAGATATACAGAAGTCCCCATATTTTTGAAAGCTTTCTGCTCCCCCATATTCAGTCTCTCTACTGTAGCAAACCAAACCAAGCCAAATTAATAATTAACAAATCCAGGTTTAAGCCTGGCGGTGGTGGCGCATGCCTTTAATCCCAGCACTCGGGAGGCAGAGGCAGGTGGATCTCTGTGAGTTCGAGGCCAGCCTGGTCTACAAGAGCTAGTTCCAGGACAGGAACCAAAAAAAGCTACGGAGAAACCCTGTCTCGAAAAAATCCAAAAAAAAAAAAACAAACCCAAAAACCAAATCCAGGTAATGAGTAAACCACTCTCAGATGTGGCCTTCCTTCCCCAGAGAGGAGTCGGGGAGAAGGTGCCAGAAAACTACACGAGCTTTCCTTAGGAGGTTGTTTAAGTACCCTGTAGGCGTGGTCTTGAACATCTCTGGGGGAGGAACCGCCATTCTGTGGGCTTTCTGAGACTGGGTTTGGGGGCGGTCAAGGCAGAGTGCCCACCTGAACACTTGTCATCAGTGTGTCTGCAGTGTGTATGCTGAGGATTGAACCAGGGCCTTAAGCATGCTGAGCAAGGACTTTGGAACTGAACTAAAACCCTTCTTGAGACAAGGTCGCACTGTGGGTCCTGTGCTAGCCTTGAACAAACGTGATCCTCTAGCCTCAGGCAACTGAAGGTTGCAGCCATGCCCTGTGACCCAGCTGATTATTATTATTTTTTTAATTCATGGAAGAGTCTCAGGTTCCTCTTTGGAATTGCGGTACGCTGAGACAGACATTCCCTCAGCTGAGGGTGATTTATTTCCAAACAACAGTAGAGACTCTGGATATATTGAGTAAAAAGAGTCGCTGGAAAGATGGGTACTTCATTGTTCTTATTCATTGAACCATGGTTTATTGAACACCTAATGTATGTCAGGCATCATTTCAGTTGCTAGGAGCAACTAAGAACAGAACAAAGATTCTCATACTTACAGAATCCAGTTTCTTATTGGAAAAGGTAAGTAAGGTATGTGGTGTTTGAATGAGAAATATCCCCTATAGGTTCCTGTATCTGGTCTGAGTGGAGGGGTGGCAGGCTCTAATTTCCAACAGGAAGATGGACTCTGGCTGCTGGGAGAGGTGATAGCCTTCCACTTCCAGGGGTTAGATGTCTCTAACGGTTGGAAGGTGTGGCTGAGAGATCACGTCATAATTGTACATGAGAAGCCGAGAGCCCTGGAAATGGGGCAAAGCTATAAGCTCTCAAACCCCGCCCCCCAGTGACGTACTTCCTCCAGCAAGGCTCCATGACCTAAAGGTTCCATACTAGCATCCCCAGAGCATCACCAGCTGGGGACTAAGTATTCCAGTACATGAGCCTATGAGGGACATTGCTCATTCAAACCACAGCAAAGCCACCGGGAAAGGCCAGGAACCACGGGAACTCTTCAGCAGCAGGACCATCAGGGACTTTGTTCCAAATAAAATCAGAACAGGGCACTGCATGTCCAGAGGTGTCCAGGGCAGCATGTGCTGTGGGCGTTGGCAGGGGTCCAGGGCAGGGTTAGCTGTGGCTGTAACCGACGTTTGATCCTGGCTTCCCTGCTGTTGTCAAATCAGGGTGAGTGATGTTCCTGACAGCCTGCAGGAAGAGCAATGGCACACGTGGCTCTCTCATTAAACACTGTTTATCTCCTAAGAGCAGGCAGCGGCAGCTTAATCAAAGTCAGGGCAGATGAGATTTGCAACACCCGAGTCACTTTTCATCCTGTTTTCTCCCTTTTAGAGAACAACAGCCCCTCCTCCTCCCTGCATCTGCAAAGAAAATGGCCTGTCAATTCCAGGCCCACCCGTGGGTAGGTAGGGACTGGAAGGGTCCAGTGCTCGCTGACTCTGACAATTCTACCCCTATCCCCTGGTCTCCGATTATTTGGGGAATGGGAAAGAATGTAAGCAAATGAAATCTATAGTAATCTTGTTCCTACTCACAGGCGGAAGGAGACTACAACACAGGATAATTGAATCGTCATCTTTTTCCATTTCAGATCTTCCCATAAAAGTTCATCCCATGTGGAATGGCAGATTCTGCTTCTCTTGGGTTTTCAAGAGATTAGAGATTTAATACATTCTCCGTGTGTGTGTGTGTGTGTGTGTGTGTGTGTGAATGTGTTGTGTGTTGTGAGTGTACGTGTGTGTGTGTGTTGTGAGTGTGTTGTGAGTGTACGTGTGTGTGAGTGTGTTGTGAGTGTGCATGTATGTGTTGAGTGTGTGTGTGTGAATGTGTTGTGAGTGTGTTGTGAGTATGTTGTGATTGTGCATGTGTGTGTGTGAGTGTGTTGTGATTGTGCATGTGTGTGAGTGTGTTGTGAGTGTGTTGTGATTGTGCATGTGTGTGTGTGAGTGTGTTGTGAGTGTGCATGTATGTGTTGAGTGTGTGTGTGTGTGTTTCTCTCTCTTTCTCCATCCATCACTCCCAGTGGTAGGGAGTGAACCCACAGCATTTTGTATGCTAGGTGAGCATTGACCGCTGAGCTACTCTCCCAACCCTAGATGTTTGTAATACTTTGTTTACCATTTCTATCCAAAATATCTCAGAAAAACAAACTGCGTCTTGGTAGTATGGGTTGTGTCTTCTCCTTAGATCATATGTTGAAGTCTCAACCCCTGTAATTCAGAATGGGACTGTATTTAGAAACAGGAATTATAAGAAGGTGATACAGGTAAAATAGGGTTACTAAAATGGATACTACGTAACAGAACTGAGCTCTGTACAAGAAAAGCAACCTTGGACACAGATGTAGCCAATGAAGGAACTGGGAGATGGCCTTGGTGATAGCGAGAGTCTTGACTGTCAGGTGAAGAATGTGTAGGAGGTTGGTGAAGCACACTCTCTGAGTATGTCTGCCAGGATGTTCCCAGAGATGGCTACATAGTGACGCTCTCAATGGCTTAATCCTAAATTTGAAAAAAAAAAACTATACAGAGAATTAGGTTCCTGCAGGTATGTCTTTGTGGCTGTACCTTGCCTTAGTCCCTTCCTGCTCTCTCTCTCTCTCTCTCTCTCTCTCTCTCTCTCTCTCTCTCTCTCTCTCTCTGTGTGTGTGTCTCCTCCCTGCTTCTTATCCACCATAATGTGAACCACTCTGCTCGGCCATTCCCTGCTCCCCCAACGGGCTGTAACTTGTGAAGGAACTTTGTCTGCCGTTTAAGTTGTTTCTGACAGGCAACTGAATACGATAACACAAAGAGCAACTAACACAACCGGCTACAGGCCAAGGAGAGAGTGTCAGAGAATAAAACCAAACCAGTTCTGCCCACTTCCTGTAGCCCGAAATGTGGGAAACTGAGTTGCCACTGTTTAAGCCACTCATCCGTGGTCTTCATTATGGCCCCTAGAGAAGACAGATAGGCCTGGTTTGAGGATGAAAGACCCTCTTAATCAATCGCTGATGTGTAGCCATTGTGCCTGTCCTTGTCAGGGGAGAGGAGGCCAAAGCCCCAAAGGTACTCCTACTGGATAAAACATGCCTTCCGATCTAGCTGTATTGTAAGGGCAGAAAAGCAGAGCCCTGAATTATTAGCAAACACTCTGCCTTCATGTTTAGAAAGTGTTTTCAGGATAATTTTATCTTAATAGCTTAGGCGAGGAAAATATTTATAGATATACCCTAAGTGGGCAAGGCTGTGGGACAGCTTTGGCAGCGTTCGCACAGCCCTGTGGCGACATGGAATGCTTCATTTTCTTCCAACCATCACCTCATCCACTTTTCTTTAGGAAACATTTGCTGCGAGGGAAAACATTCTTTCTCCTGGAACTAAATGATTCGGCATTTGGGAAACCAGCCAATTAAATGTGGCTCCAAGAATGTATTTAACCTTGAAAATACCTTCATTTAAAAAGAGAAGCGGCTCAGAGTGAGGAAGCAGCTTTTTATTTTATTTTATTTTATTTTATTTTATTTGCTCCTAGAAAGGCTGTGCTGGTCTATATTCTGTTCGTTCAGTCGAAAAATATTTATTGAGCTCTTACCACACACCAGGCCCACGATGGGTAAGCGTATCCAACTCAAGCTGACTGCGACCACACGGTCTAGAACATCAGAGGAGGAAGTGGCTACTGAACTGACTTTAAGGATGGTAAGAGTTAAGAGGTTAAAAGGTTATGGTGGACAGGAAAAAGGAAATGACCAGGCATGTTCAGGGGACTCGGTACAGAGCACGTGACTGAGCCCAGCATGGTGGGTAAGTCTTACCTCACTCTGGATAGTGAGACTCCATTGGTGTCCAAGGTCAAGTCTGAATTTCTGGCGAAGAGCTTCTTACATCTGGGGAACAGCTGACATGCGCATTTAAGGCTGTCTGCTGTTCCCCCCGACACCACTTTAGATATACGTGGTTATAAGCAATGTCTGTTTCAGAAAGCTCTTCCAAGAAGAACTCAGCTTTATTTCATGCGTCCTGTTCATTTGTCACTTGGTGAGATTCTTAAATAAGGAATTTCCTTGCCAAGGAACAGCTAGTGGTTAAGAATTCTTGCTCCCTTCTCCTTTTCTGTGGCAGAGGCAGCTTATGAACGCTTGCATACAAAGGACAAGGACACTTTCTGCCTCCCTTAGAAGCAGAGAGTCTCATTGCCCACCATCAAAACGAGCCATTCACAGCAGGTGTCCCTGGAGCCAGCCCTGAGGCTCCGGAAGCATCCAAGGGTAAAGGTCCTAGGAGTTAATATTAACGGCTGCACTCGCTCTCCAGAGGAATTTTCAAAGCGCTCATTTTCCAGCTCCTCATTCTTCCCTTGTTCTCATCATTTTTTTTTTCTCCCCTCTCAAGTTTGGGTAGCTTAAGTCCAAATATAGGAAAAGCAAACCTGTTTTAGGAGGGCAGTTTGCACTCTTGAAATCTTTAAATTCCTCCTGGATAAGCGTTTACAGCGCACGTTGTGACTCTGGCTTCTGTTGGTGGAAAGAGTCTGGGTATGAAAGGCTCAAGGAGCCTCTCGGCTTTTAGAAACAAGGTAGGGCTCTTCACCATAGCACCCTGCAGCACCCTTCAGCTTAGATTTGATGGGCGATTGTTGCTTTAGGGTGTATGGTGTGTGTGGGGTCCCTGAACACCCACAGTTCCCATGACACTCTTGCAACAGCCCTGCTGCTGAGCCAAGATCAAGCCAGTCAGCATTCTAGCACTGGGGGAGGGGAGAGTTCATAAAGCTAAGAGGCTTTGGGAATTGTAGGCTGTTGGGGAAACGGGAGTCATTTTTCTTAGGGGATGTAGCTACTGGTAGATTACCAATGTCTTAGTTACTTTCTATACTGTGGCAGATACCATGGCCAAGGCAACTTATAGAAGAAAGGGTTTATTGGGGTTTACAGTTTCAGAGGGCTAGAGTCCATGACCATCATGGGAGGGGGGGCATGGCCACAGACAGGCAAGCAGGCACAGTCCTGTAACAGGTACCAGAGAACTGACATCCTGATCCACAGGTGTGAAGCAGAGAGAAGTTAGTGGGAATGCCATGAGCTTTGGGAACCCCAAAGCCTACCCCTACCTAATTACACATCTCATCCAACAAGGCCACACCTCCTCATCCTTCCCAAACAGTTTCACCAACTGGGTATCAATATGTATCCAAATATATGAGCCTATGGAAGACATTTTCATTCAAATTACTACATCTATGCTCATGCAGATAGCACTTGTTAGACTCAGTAAGTTATTTTGAAAAGAAGAAATGGAGATTGAGGAAGAGGTAAAAATGGGAGGAAGGCATATTGAGAAGTCTAGGGAACTAGGATGGGTAAGGATTAGGGGTGGGTGCCATAAAATACATGGTATACACTTAGGAATTTTTCAAATAATAAATAAAATACTAAAAATTTAAAAAGAGATAAAAATGTGTTATTTACATATATAATACCTGTAGTGATACAGATGCATATATAATACTTTTTATTCAACAATAAAGAACAAGAGTATGCCAGCTGAATAAAATAGGTGGAACTGAAGGCTATGTGAGATATCTTCTCTCAGGCAGAGCCTAGATTTCTTTTAAAAGTCATGGAATGGGCTATTTGAAAGAGGAAGGGAACTAGGGATGGGAAAGAAGGACAAGAGAGTAAAAGGGGGTGATTATTATTAAAATATGTGTATGAAAATAAGAAGCGTATTTGCCAGTGAGGCCCTGATATTTATGAGGTTACTATGCTTGAATTCTTTTTTTTTTCTTTATTAAATAGATGAAATTTAACAAGTCAATAAAATGAATAGGTATTAAAAACAAAGAAGAATTTTACTGGATATTAGAGTAGACATAGAATAGAAATATTTAAGAGGAAAAACTATATTCTTGAATTCTTTACATTTCAATCTTTCTAAAGTATTTAAGACCAAAGTGAAATTTCTATAATATGATGAAATAAATTACAGAATTTCAAAGAATTTCTACAGAAAACTCAGAATCTCAGAGAAATTGAGAACATTCTTTAGGACATGGTTCTTGAGGGACACCTAACCAGCTGAAAAAGCATCTAATTACTTGGGAAGTGAGCTCCAAAATTCAAGCATTCATTTTATAAAATGTGTTAAGCACCTAATTTTGTACAGTAGTTTGCACATGATTGCCTATCCAGAGAATACATGAAAACACTTCAAGTAGCTATTAATTCCAATATAAGTTTATTATTGTAGTCAAATGTTTAAAAATCACAAAACTGTTGGTAAACATGTGATTAATATCAGTTAGAAACATTAATGTGATTGCATGGCATGCTCCATAGCAATAACAAAATAAGATGAAAAATTCTATGTAGAGGTAATACTGAAAATTACTAATGGACATGGAATCAAAACAAGTAGAGATACATAGGGTAGTTTTTGACAATCTAGTATTAATTCGTGTCAAATAAGCTATAGAGTTCCAATTGTAAGTTCTTTATTAAAATCATAATAAAGCCAGGTATGGTGGCACACACTTGTAATCCCAGAATTCAGGAGACTGAGGAAGAAGGATTGTGTGTTTTTAGCTGGCCTGATACACAAAGTGAGACTCTGTCTTCAAGTAAATAAATAACAATATAAAACCTAAAATATTTTATATATTTTGCACACAGAAAAAAAAATCCCAAGGTAGCCAAATATTAAAAAATGAAAGAAATGACTTGGCATATAAGATAGCTAGGTTAATAATTACAAACCATTCATTTAAAAAAATTCATTTATCGCCGGGCGATGGTGGAGCACACCTTTAATCCCAGCACTCGGGAGGCAGAGGCAGGCAGATCTCTGTGAGTTCGAGACCAGCCTGGTCTACAGAGTGAGTTCCAGGACAGACTCCAAAGCCACAGAGAAACCCTGTCTCAAAAAACAAAAAAAAAATTCATTTATCGTATTTTTACTTATTTTATGTGTGCATGAATGAGTGTGCTACAGCACTAGTGGGAGGTCAGAGGACAACTTGCAGGCGTCAGTTCTCTCCCACCACCATGTGAATTCCTGGGATCACACTCAGGTCATCAGGCTCGGTGAGCCATCTCCTGAGCTCCACAAGGCAACCTTAATGAATGACGATAAAAATATCACAAATCAAAACCAACAGGAAGGAACCAAAACTCCATTTAGAGGAATATATCTGGCTTCCCATGCAAGCAATGGAAAATAAGAAATATTAAAAACCAGTGAACAAACTGCAGTTTAAATGGACTTTTAAAAAGTTTTGTTGAAGTTTAATCCCTGATGGAGGAAGGTCATTGGTTAAAAAAATAAAGAAACTGCTTGGCTGGCCCTCATAGGTTAAAACATAGGTGGGAGGAGTAAACAGAACAGAATGCTGGGAGGAAGAGGAAGTGAGCTCAGACTTGACAGCTCTCCTCTCGGGGGCAGACGCATCAGAGAGACGCCATGCTCCCGGCTCCTGGGCGGATGTGGGGATAGCTCTGCTCTCTGAGGCACACGCGATGAAGCTCCAACCCAGGATGGACGTAGGCTAGAATCTCCCTGGTAAGCCACCTTGTGGGCTACAACAGATTATTAGAGATGGGCTAGTCCAGGTGCGAGAGTTAGCCTAAAAAGAGGCTAGATAGAAATGGGCCAAGCAGTGATTAAAAGAATACAGTTTCCGTGTAATTATTTAGGGGCATAAGCTAGCAGGTGGCCTGGGGTGCTGGGGACGCAGCCCTGCTGCTCTTATTCAACAGTGCAGGAGCAAGAAGGGTGTGCTTGCTTATTCTCTATGCGCTAGACTGTGGTGGGACAGGACTTGTTGGGTGACTTCATTATTTTGGGGCATAAGCTAGCCAGGTGGCTGGGGTGCTGGGGATGCAACCCCGCCACTCCTATTACTACAAATCCCCAGTATGGGGATGTTGGCATATGAAAGAGTGTAGTAAGAGCTGCGGGCCTCTTCCCATAGCCTGTCTCCTGGCTGCCTGGCTAGCTTATACCCCGAAATAACAACAAACAAACTGTATTCAATTAAACACTGCCTGGCCTAGTTCTATTAATGTGTGTAGCACCGAGGTGTGCTTACCGGGAAGATTCTAGCCTACGTCCATCCTGGGTCAGAGCTTCATCGCATCTGCCCAGGAGAGTGGAGCATGGCATCTGAGCTCACTTCCTCTTCCTCCCAGCATTCTGTTCTGTTTACTCCACCCACCTAAAGGCTGGTCTATCAAATGGACCAAGGCAGTTTCTTTATTAGCCAATGGCCTTCCTCCATCAAAAGAGTTCCACAATAGCCTGGAATGGAGTAAAACAAAGGTTTTACTCATGTCCAAAGTGGACCAGTATCCTAAAGACTGTTGGCTGAAGGAGTTCCCACAATACCTCCCACTTTTGTCTAAATAAGAGAGTTCTAACCCTAATATAAAATTACATACAATAAGAACAAATATCAAGTATTGTCCAGGAAAAAGAAGAGGCAAAACATACATAAAAATTAGAATTATAACCAGCATGAACAAGATCAAACAAGAAACATATGCTAAATGTTTCAATAGTTATCCTACCTGAAGGAGTCTAAGTCTCATATTAAAAATGGCTTGGCATGAAAAGGGAAATAATATTACTTGAGTAAACAGGAAGTGCAATTCAGTAACTTCCAAAAGGTGCAAGAAATGACAGAGACAACCAGCTACCAGAGCAATCACCCAAAGTAAGTCTCATTTGCAACAATGGGGTAGCCAATGTTGGCCAAAGACTAGAGTATCTGACAGACCATTTTAAGAGGCAGGAAAATTTGAAAAACCACCTTATCCTGTCTTGGCAAGGTTTCATAGTTTTTTTTGTTTGTATCCTGTTTGTCCAATCTGGACACCATGCATTTTGTCAGTAGTAGAGGCAGGGGCAGTTCTTTGCCCAAGGGCCAGTTTTGCCAAGATGAAAACAAGCTCCAAGTGAGTGTCTTCAGTGTCTAACATTCTCTGGGGAATAGATTGGTGTTGCCAGGAGCAATCTTGTCTCACATCAACAGAATCTTAAGTTATTTAAATGCCATATCCTACAGTTCTTTGAAGTGTTTGAAGATTACCTATCTATGTGGAATATGATCTCTATGTATCTAAAGAACCTGATTAGTTTAACTCTAAGTATGACAAACATGGATGACTATTGACCTGTAATTCTTAATACCTATTTAGCTTAAAGATTAAGGCTTCCTATTAAAAAATTAAACAAGCTTTATACAAATGTGCAGGAAATGAGGAAAGTGACCTCAAAATGTAAACATATATAAGTATCTTGATCAGAGGTAGAAATGTATAGTGCAATATGATAAATATATCCTAAAATTGCATCAATATACAAAATATCTTAAGCAGAGGTAGAAACATGCATGTATACAATATGACAAAATAACTTTGCATAAGTGCACAAATATTATAAACAGAAATGGAAGCATATTTAATATAACAAATACAATTTGAATTTGTACCAGTATACAAGAATTAATACCAATGTAAATTGTCTATAAACAATAGCTCAAAAGTAATCTCACTATTACTCACTATTATTATTACTCTGAGTAAGCTTACACTAATCTACCTATTATCCCATCCCATCCCATCCCATCCCATCCCATCCCATCCCATCCACTCCCTTTTAATTTTACAAGAGAAATCCCTGAGTCTATTTCATTTTCACCCCCAACCCTATACCAGTTATAACCAACCCCTAATAATATCACTAGCCCTGAGGACAAACTTCACTGGGAGAGGGGACATGCTTTTCTAGAATTACTTCCTGCTGTCATGGGGACAATGTTATTTCTATGGGATCCTGTAAAAACTAAAACAATGGTTAACTTTTAAGATTACTGTCTGGTACAATTGCAGATAGTCTCTTAATAGTCAGTAGGGTTTTTCTGAAGTTCTTATTTGAAGTTCTGGCCAGAACATTGTAAGAAGGTACACCATCTCTGCTAGCCAAGTTGGAATCATCTTGAGCAGTTTGTATCCCAAAACCAATTTTAAAGTGGTGCTATCAGCATAATGACATCATATCAACCAGGAGAAATCCATTGTTGTGGGACCCCATCTTCTTCCTGGAAACTTCAAAGATTACTTCAGGAAAATTTATTGTTTATTGTGGAAAACTCAAGCATTATTGGATTTAGAGAAGAATAGCCACTGTCAAACTCCAAAGCCAGCTTTGTTTTTTTTTTAATAAATGGTGACTGCTATTATATGTATGTCAATGAGATCTTACCTTGCAAGTGATATTGATCTCTTTGCTTGATTCTTTCTGGATAGCTAACTTTTCTTCTTTAAGCATCTAGATGTACAAGGTTTCTTGACTTTTTGAAAATGGATATTTTCCTGCAAAGACAAGAAGAGAACACTACCCCAACCCTTATGAGGTTTCCTTATGACCTGTAGAATTGTTACCTCTGTGGATGAGCTGTCATTTCTCTTTTCAAGAGATTTCTCCTTTTCAAACAAAATCGATACTAATTTTTTTTTTTTTTTTTTTT
>NW_004949113.1:2473782-2554343 GCF_000317375.1 Microtus ochrogaster
CTCGAACTCACAGAGATCCACCTGCCTCTGCCTCCCAAGTGCTGGGATTAAAGGCGTGCGCCACCACCGCCCGGCTTGTTATTAATTTTGATGGTATCATAGCGTTTCTTCTCCTATGGAAACAAGAGTGAAATACCTTCCAAAATGTAGCACATCTCCTGGTTTCCATTCTGAGATCAACACATCCTTGAAACAACACATCAGCTTATTTAATTCAGAAATTTTTTTTATTATCCAATATTTCTCTGCTGCAGATGTTCCTTTCTCATTAGCGTTAAGAAAATTCAAGGTTAATAAAACATTATGCAATCTATTTCTGAGGGTATTTTTCATTTCTTTCTGTTTGTTTAAGATATCCTTTATAGTTTGACTTGATTTTTCTATAACTGCCTGACCTGTAGGATTGTGTGGTATACCTATATGATGCTTTAGATTATAATAAACAAAAGTTTCATTTCTTAGAGACATATCACTGAATCATTATGTCTTTATTTGTGCAGATATATTCATGATGGCCATAACATCTAGTAAATGTGTGATTACCAAATCAGTCTTTTCCAAACTCAAAGCAATTGCCCATTGAAAACCTGAATAGGTATTAATGGTGTGGTATACATATTTTAATTTTCCAAATTCTACACAGTGGAGCACATCTATCTGCCAGATTTCATTCCTTTGAGTACCTTTTGGGTTACTTCCTGCAGATAGGGGTGTTTGGTTATATAAAGAACTAGTACTACATCTCCTTAGATTCTTCTTACCTTGTTGTCATGTAATAGAAAGGTCCTTTTATTAAACGTTTGTTATTACAATGATGTTTTTTATGAAACTATGAGGTCTTCAGCTCATTTTTAATCAATGATTAATCAATTTCTGCATTACCTTGCACTAGAGAACCCGGCAGACCCATATTAGATCAGATCTGCTGTATATGGGAAAAGCCTATTTCTGATTATATCTTGAATCTGAATAAATAATAAAGTCAATTCTGTATCATCTGGTATAAATTAAGTGGTTTCAATATGCAAAACAAGTATTTCTTCATATTGCAAATCAGTGACAATATTGAGAGTTCTTTAAAATTCCTTAGTACAGTGAGAATAGCATATAATTTCAACTTTTGGATAGAATTATAAGAGTTTTGTTCCACTTTGCTTAAATCTTCTGGTTTGTAACCTGCTTTTTCCAGTTAATTCGCATCATTAGAGAATGTAGGGGCTCCAGTTATTGGTGTGTCACAAACAATGTGAGGAAGGATCCAATTAGCTCCCTTTATAAGGTTGATTCTATTGCTTTTGGGATAGTTTTTATTAATCTCTCCCCCAAAAAATTAGTACAAGCTCTTTCCCAAGGTCCATAGTTTTTAAATTTCATCATCAGTAGAAGGGACTAACATTTGCTGGGTCTATTCCTAATAATTGACAAAGTCTCAGTTTCCTTTTTATAATTAATTCAGAGATCTTTTCCACATACAATTTTAATCTTTTACTCAGTTTATTTGGTAAAAAAGATCCATTCTAAGATAATATCTTCCCTCTGCATTAAAATTCCTGTAGGGGAATATTTGGAGGGTAATATGACCAGAATGCAGTTAAGATTTGGATCCGCATGTACCTTTTGTAATTTCCTTTCAATCAAAGTCATTTTTTCCCTCAGCTTCAGCTGATAATTCCCTGACACTATTTAAGTCTTTGTCACCATCTAAGGTTTTGTTTAAATGAAATATTTGATCAGGTTTTATCACAGAAATGGTTCATAGTCTGGAAATGTCTCCTAGTAATAGTCATTAAGAGTCTGCAATAAATCTTTCCTAATTTGTGCTTTTTGTTTTCAAATATTTTGTAAGTATATTTTATAACCTAGATAATTGATAGCATTTCCTCTTTGTATTTTTTCAGGAGCAATTTGTAATCCCCAACTAAGCAAAATTTCTTTACTTTAAACATTCTTTCTAATCTATCTACATTTGAATCAGATAGCAAAATGTCATCCATGTAATGGTAAAAATATAGATTCAGGAAATTGCTTACATGTAATTCCCAATGACTGACTTACAAAATATTGGTACAGAGTGAGACTATTTGAGAGTCCCTGTGGGAGGACCCTCCATTGATACTAGGCTGAGAATTATAAGTAGGCAATGTAAAGGCAAATTTTCTCTGTATTTTTCTTGTAAAGGAATAGTGAAGAAACAATCTTTTAAATCATTAACTATAAGAAGCCATCCTTTAGGCAATAGGAATTCCACATTGTAGAGGGCCCATTGGTTGAATCACCTTATTAATAGCTCTTAGATCTGTCACCATTCTCCATTTTCCAGATTTCTTTATAACAACATACAGGACAATTCCAAGGGCTGGTTGATTCTTCAATATGCTGAGCATCTAGCTACTTCTGTACCAACTGTTCTAAAGCCTGAAGTTTCTCTATTGTTAAAGGTCATTGTTTAACCCATATAGGTTTCTTAGTTAACCATTTTAAAGGTAGGGCCTTTGGTACCTCAGAAGGTTTGCTAGTTGTTTTGTATTTTTGTACTACCTGAATGGTCAGTGACTGTTTTTTATAGTACCTTATAATATCCTTACCAGAATGTTTATGTTCATTTCTGAGGCTACAGGAATGTTTATCTGGGTATTCCATTGTTGTAACAGATCATGGCCCCATAGATTCACTGCTATATTAGTCAGATATGGCTTCAGCTTTCCTTTCTGTCCTGGCCCTATGCATTTAGCTCATCTCGTGCTTTGTTTTACTTGAGATAGGGTTCCAGTTCCTAGGAACTGAACATCTGCTTCCTGAAGAGGTCAATTAGGATGGTCAACTTGGATACCAAGAATCTGGAGTAATACTAGTCACATCTGCACACACGTACAGTAATCCTTCTATTATAATGTTATTTTTTATGCTCTCAGCTTTGGTCTTTGATCATTTATAGAATTCTGACAAAATATAGGTTTCCTATTTTCTATTGGAATTTTTGATTCATTCTCCATGTTTATTCTATCATCCAGAGCAGCATGGTTTTTTACAATAAGCACTGGGTTTTATAATTTTCCTGGGGAGACGTTTCCTTCACAGTGACTGGAAATGATTGGGCTACATTTTACCTAGGAGACTGTGAGAGGCTTCCCTAAGAAGGTAAAAGCTTGCCTTGTTTGTCTCTTGTTGATCTACATTAATTGTCCCACATTTGGTCTTTTCTGTATCTTCTATATAATCCAGAAGATTGAGATCTTCTATTTCTGTCATTCCTAGAGGAAACACTACTTCTAGGAACACCTTGTCTACAATCCCTTCTCAGGTGGCCTATTCTACCACAATTAACATTAGGTATGTTGATGTCTCTCTATACCTTTGGAAATTGCTTCTCCTACCCAAGTCTCAGTATTATAGTCAAATGACTCAATATTACTTCAGAAGGGTTGATGGGCATTGAAAAAAAAATTGTTATGGAATTTGCCTTCAATGTGACAAGGCTAGCCATTTGGGCAAGAAACTGCTCTTGCCTGGACTGCTTGATGATATGCTCTATGAACTGGACATGTAGGACTCACAGAAAAGTGTCTGCTGAACTTTGCAAAAGATGACATGATCCTTCAGTGTTCTTGCTTCATGGAAGAAACTACCAGACATTCTGCAAGACACAGAAAAAAGCAACTTACAAATTTTGCAAGTACCAGGCACAGATCTTCAAATTTCCTGCTTCACTGAAAATTCTACCAGATATTATGGGCCTGTGGGGTGAAAATGGAGGCCCCAATGTTACAGAAAAACTTTGGGTGACTGTCCAGGCAGTGAGATATCTCTGTCAATTCTAGAACTTTAGAAGTTGCTTACAATGCACTTCCTGTTTACTTAGGTAATATATCCTTCTGGGGTCTTTGAAGAGTTGAAGACAGATATTTATAGTTATAGTTTTCCTTAGTTATGATAAAAAATAAATTAGATATAAAACTTTAGACTCACAAAGATAGGATAGACGATAGAGTATTTTTCTTAATTTGCCAAATGTAAATGAACTAAATATTGTAACTATAATTCTTGTTTCATAAATATTTTGTATATGCAATTTTCTTATGTTAAAATTAAAACCTTCCTTTTCAATTAGACAGAATAGGGGAGATTATGTGGGATGTCCTTCTGTATGTGTTGCTTTTATTGGTTAATGAATAAAGCTACTTTGGCTATGGCAGGGCAGAATATAGCCAGGCTGGAAGGGATATAAAGAGAGAGTAGGTATCAAGGAGATGCCATGTAGCTGCTGAAGGAGAAGGACATGCTAGAAACTTACCATTAGGCCATAGCCTTGTAGCAATACACAGTTTAATAGAAATGAGTTGATTTAAGATGTAAAAGCTAGTTAATAAGAAGCCTGAGCTAATAGGTCAAACAGTGTTATAATTAACATAGTTTCTGTGTGATGATTTGGATCTGGGTGGCCAGGAAATGAACACGCAGACTCTGTTTACATGGTGGTGGTCTGAGTTGGGATCTTAGGGTGGGGTTAGGGTGGGATAGGATCCAGCCCTTATGAAATGACTAATGCTGGTTTCAAAGGAGAGAGTTAACTGTTTGGAGAATTGGGTTCTTCTTTTGGGAGGGAGCTTTCCTGGGCATTTTCTTGCTACTGCTTCTCTACTGTTTTTTCTCACCACTAGACACTCTCTTCTGCATTATGACACTGTGCCAGATACTGCCAGAACTACAAACTCAATATATCTTTGTCCTTTATGAATTACCTACTCTAGTTTCTGGGAAACTAGAAAAGGCAATAAAATAAACCAAAGAAAGTTAAAAGTCAATATTAATTCCTATTGATAAAAAATATAAATTAAATTTGATTAAAAATAAAGTTAACTTCAGTTTAATAAAATACTTGAGATGAATAATAATCATGAAAGAAATTGGAAGGTAATCAAAAATATAATAACTCCCAATACAATGTAGATCTAGTTAGTGTAGTAAGTTAGTTCTGGCCATTAATAAACGAGTGAATTACATGTTATAAACACACATACATATATGTGCATATATATGTGTTTATATATATATGTGCACCGACACGCACACTTTCAGGAGTGCAGAAAATGATGAGAAAGTCTGTAATATAAATATAGCTTATTAATATAAATATGTGAACTTACATTAGAAAATCTTTTCTGTAATGTCCTTTAGTGCAGCTGTACATTACTCTATTACATTTGTTTTATTACACTTCTCATATGTACATTTTCCACAAATTGAAGACAGATGACATGGTGCCCTTGTGTTGAACAAAGCTACTCGTGTTATTTTCCAACATCATGTGCTCCCTTCACGTCTCTGTGGTACATTTCGATTGTTCTCACAATATCATTGATGTGACCTTTGTCACTGTTTGGAGGGGCCCCAAAGTATGTTTCTGCAAGTCAGTAGACCCCCTTTATCAGTACTGCATGTATGTCTGACTATTCCACTGATGGCTAGCTTTCCCCACTTAGTCCTTGCTATTCCCTAACATGTCACAATATTGAAACTAGAGTAGCAAATAAACCTACAATGATCTTGAGGTACCCCAGTAAAAGAAAGAGCATAACCTGTCTTATTATAAAGCAAAGGCTCCTTGTTTGTAGGCAATCTGTCAGGACCATAGGCTCTCCAATAATGACACAGAGATTTATTAATTTTAAGTGTTCGGTCCATAGCTTAGGCTATACCTAAAATGAACCCATTTTTATTCATCTACATGTTGTCATGTGGCTTGTGGCTTTTACCTCTCCTCCTGCATGTCTTGAATCCTTTCTGCATCTGGCTGGTGACTCTACCTTTTCCTTCCCAGCATTCTGTTTGCCCCCGCAAATTCTGCCTAGTTATTGGCCATTCAGCCCTTTACTAAAGCAGTCACAGTGGCATGTCTTCACACAGTGTAAAGGAATATTCCAAACGGCTACCAATGATAATTTTAACGAAAAAGGCAAGCCCAACCCAAGACAGCTGAAGCAAGGCCTTTGCACCAATTAACCCAGGTGTGGATGCAGAGGAAAATTCGTATTAGAAAACAAAGGGCCTTCCCCTCTGGTGTGAGAAAACTTTCATGGTCTGGAGAGAAGACCATGCTCAAAAAGAAGCAGACTGTGAGCAAGGCCCACGTCTTTCAGAAGGAAAGCTTGAGGCCAGCTGAGGTCAGTCCATGAGGGTTAAGATGTTTTACAACCCTGAACAGCGAGAAGGGACAGTGAGTGCTGCGGCAGTTCCCTCAGAAGATACAGCTGAGGAACCTCGTGAAGGGAGACCCACTGAGGAGCACATTATCAAGGGAACGAGGCAGCCTTGTGTTGGAAGAAGATGCCGTTTAGGACTCGAACGCTTGGCTTCAAGGTTCAAAGCGAGGGGCTAATGGGGCTGATAACGTGAAGCTGAAGCCAGCATCCACTTAGCTCCCTAGCTAGTTCTCAGCCTAAAGAACACCACCAGCTCTCGGCTCCAGAAACGATAGAGTCCGGATGGCAGTGTGTGTGTTTACAACCTGTTTCTGCCTGCGGTGAAGACTCACTGCTCAGAAAACAAAACAAAACACTTCCTTGAAAAAACGCTTACTGTTCACTGACAGAACCCCGAGTCGCTCGAGCCTGCTACAGCCGTTCCGCAGCCCGCAGGAGTCAGTCGGACTTTCAAGTGATATATTTAAGAAAGACTTTTTACAGCCTTTATAAACTGCCTGATCTGTGGAATTCAGTTATTGTGACCGAAAATGAATCAAGAAACTCACCTTTAACATGCGAAACTAGAAAGGCACCAAACTAATCCAAAGAAAGTAAAATGTCTGTATGAAGGCTGAAAATTACGTTTCATTAATAAACAAAGACTGAATTAAGCTTGGTTGAAGATAAATTTAACATGCATATAATAAAACTGCGGCAGATAGGACAGATAGTAGTTCTTCTGATGTAACCGGACACGGAGAATCAAGGCCCCTCTGGAAAGGATTTAGATTCTAGATGTTATCAGAATCAGTCTTGATTCATGGAAGGGGGGGGGGGAGCCAAAACATCAGCATGAGCAGGAGTTTAGAAGTCGACCCCGACTTTCCTGGATGACTTTGAGGGGTTCAGCATTTCAGTGGAGGAAGTCAGCATCGGGCTGGTGGAAACAGGGTGGACTGGGGTGGCCGGAGACAGGAAGTGGAGCTTAGCGGTTGGGATGTGGCTCAGTTAGCAGAGTGCTTACCTAGCATGAGTGAAGCTGGGTATGTTAGCACATACTTGTAATCCCGCACGGAGGATTTGCAAGCAGATGGCGCTTGTGTTGGCTAGTCTAATTAATTTTTTTTTTTACAATATATTTTGTTCATGTTTTCCTCTCCCTAACTTGTTTCTCCCTACCTCCATACTCACCCAACTTCAAGTTCTTCCCCCACCTTCCTTAATACAAACAAATATCGGGGGGAAAAAAACTCTAACAAGTGAAAATAAAAACAAATAAAAGGGAAAAAGATAAAACAAAGAGCTCATAAAAATAGCACAACACCATGTACCCTATTCCTGGCACTGGAGGGTCTGCTCGGTGGTGTAAGATGTCGAGTTGGGACTGTTCCTCCATTACATGGTGACTCCATTTAGGTTCCTTTCATACATTTATGCATATTTTAGGAAGCTTCTGCAGCAGTAAGCTTCCATGTGGCTTTCAAAAGGCTTGAATGTTAGCCGTCTCCCCATATCCCCCCTTTACCTTTCTCTCCTCTTCCCTTCCCTACTCAATCTTCCTATTCTCACTTCCCCTTTATCTCTCCTTAATACTACATTCTATTTCTGAAGTATGATTAATAAAAACTCAGAGATTGAAATTGGGGTTCAACCTGAAGGTCAGGAAAGCAAAACAGCTAGCCACTGACTCTTACCTTGACCTGAGCTGAAAATGGTGAACCTGCCTCCAGGGATCTCAGAATGAGATTGAGACTGACAGCTGTCTCCTCCTGTTTTATAGTCCTCTCTAGTTCTGGGATTAAAGGTGTGCACCACTACTGCCTGGTTTCTGTGGCAAGCTAGTATGGCTTCTGGGATAAAGGTGTGTGTCACCACTGCCTGGTCTGTAAAGCTGGCCAATGTGGCTGTTTTACTTTTCTGATCCTCAGGCACACTTTATTTATTAAAATACACATGAAATGCAAATGAAATACATATCTCCCCTTCTTTGGGAGATCTTTTCCTCTTCCCCAGTTTCTTACCAGTTACCTAACCTCTGTGGTTACTTGGATTGTGTGCTGGCTAGTTTTTATGTCCTCATGACACAAGCTAGAGAAATCCGAAAGGGAGAAACCTCAACCAGACAAAAAAAAAAAAAAAAAAAAAAAAGGCTTTCTTAAGATGGGGCTGTGGGGAAGCCTGAAGGCATTTTCTTATCAGTGACTGATGTGGAAGGACCCAGCCCATTGTAGGTGGTGCCTCCCCTGAACTCATTGGTGGTGGTGGGTGGTATAAGAAAGCAGGCTGAGCAAGCTATGAGGAGCAAGCAAGTAACCAGCTCCTTTCTATAGCCTCTGTATCAGTTCCTACTTCCAGGTTCCAGGCCTGTTTGAATTCCTATCTTGACTTCCATCTCTGTAAGTGTTTAAATTAAATAAATAAACCCTTTCCACCCTAAGTTGCTTTTTGGTCATGGTGATTTTATCACAGCAATAGAAACCCTAACTAAGAGAGATCTGGAGTTCACCATACGTGGCTACATAGCAAGTTCAAAGCTGACGCTCTGCAGATGTGTTTGAATTGCTACAGCTGCAAGATGAAACTTGGATGGGTAAGAAATTGCTTCTTCCAGACTGACAGAGAAAGTGGTTTCTTAAGGCGGAGTCCTCTGGTGGCGAGGCGTCTGTGAGCAGATGACAACAGGCTCAGAATGGGGCAGGGACTTGATTGATAAGGCATCAAACTGAGAGGATTGACTTTTGATTTTGAAACTCTACAGCAGATAAAATGTTATCAAACAGCATCAGGTGCTGCAGAGGTATCTCTCCCGAAAGGGGAAGTCAACTAATATGACAAAGCTCACTCACAGCTCTCGTTAAGAAATTGCCACAGCTAGCTGGACGTGGTGGTCTGACCTTTAATCCTAGCCCTCGGGAGGCAGAAGCAGGCAGATCTCTGTGAGCTGATGTCTAGCCTGATCTACATAGTAGGTTCCAGAACAGTCAAGGCTACACAGTGAAACCCTGTCTCAAAAGGAAAAAGGAAATAATAATTTTAAAAAAGGAAATTGCCACAGCTCCCCAACACTCATTGGTCACCATTCTGGTTAGTCAGCCTATCAGCACTGAGGCCAGGCCTACTACCAACAAAACGACTGACTTGTTTAAGGTTCCGGTGATATCATTTTTAGCAATAACACATTTCAGAATTAAGCATGTGTACTTTTTCAGGCATAATACTATTGCATAATTAGTAGACTACACTATAATGTAAGCATACTTTTTACATGTACTGAGAATTTTAAAAAAATGCTTATAATCTATTTTATTGTGATTTTTAGCTTCACTCTGATAGTCTGTAACCAACTCTACAATGTCTTAAGGGTGTGTCCTGTTAGAAGGAAGAGAGGAAAACACAAGCCAGTGTTAGTGATGAATATAGACACAGTGCCTAAGTAGGAAATGTTGCTTAGGATAAATCAACACAGAAATGAATACAGCACTGACCTCTCCGTGAAATTAAGCATTGAGTGGAAGGAATACTACATCATGCCCAAGTATGATTTTTAAATGTCCTGAAATATCTATATATTTATATTAAAAACATCTTGGTGTGTATGTACATAAGCAAAAAAGACAAGATGTCACATATACTCTCAACACATAACATTAACTCTTTAAAGAAAAGAGAGAACAGAGCCCTGTCATTGGAACAATGAGGAACGAATCGGAGGTCATCGTGTTAAGTGAAATAAGTTAGGCATAGAAAGACAGACACTGTATGACCTCGTTCACACATGGAATCTAAAGAGCTGAATTCACAGAAATCGAGAGTATAATGGTGATTACCAGAACTGGGGTGTAAGGGACTAGGGGAGGGAGGGAAAGGTTGATCAATGGGCAACAAACTACAGTTAGCTAGAAGCAAGTAGTTTTGGTGGTTGTGTGCAGCAGGCTCACTACAGATAACAATAGTACTGCACTGTTCAAAAAGCCAGAAGAAAGGGTTTTGGAAGCGACCGTAAGGAAATGATAGGTGTTTGAGGAAAGGGCCAAGTGTCACTTGACACAAGCATGCCACAAAGTTGTTTCCCCATCAGTGTGTATAATGTTTATGGATTTTACACATCAGTCAGACATTACCTCCAATATAAAATCAATATAACAAAATCAAAATAATGTTGTCACATTATAGATGGATGCTACTGCATCAAAAAGGCTCCTATCCTGAACTCTTTCTTTGTTAAACAAAGACATTAACAAATCTCACCGGTGTTGATAACAGTTTTCCTTCAAGATATGCTAAAGGGCAAGCAAGAATAAGGTGACTTTCTCCTCCGTGATTTAGCTTTATTTCAGGCATAGTTGGTCCACTCTCAAGTCATCTCAGGTATGATCAGTGGGTGCACTCCCTGCTCCAGAGAAAGCAGGGTAAAGTAATATGGATGTAAAAGTAGGACACTAGAAATTGGCGCTGTTGGGGTGACTGGCGGGCTTCAATCACAAAGCAGTTTGGAAGTCAAGCTCTGCATTTAGAGATTGGGAACAGAGGTCACTTTAGGCCACTTTAGACAGAGATGTAGGGTGAAAGTTAACAGAGGGGCTACAGGGTAGTGATAGAGTGGCCTGGGCAAAAGACAGAGTTTCTCCTGGACACAGACTCATAAAGGCGATTTACAGCTTCCTTTTACCAAGACACTCCACAACAACCTCTGCCCTTTGTTGTCTGTGATTTGGGGTTTGTCATCCTCTCTTGCCATTAGCGGCGTTAGTTGATGCTGGCTCCTGGCATGGAAGGCATTTGGCCAACTATAGGTTCTCATGCCACTTGTTCCAAGAGTCAATGGGTCCAGGGATTAGAGATTACTTGGCTCCCATAGTTTCCTTGGCTGAAACCACTGATTGGATTCTCACAGAAAGCCCCAAACTATTGGGAACCAGATGTCAGAAAGCCATCACCATGTCCAACATATGCCATTACTTAATTGCAAGATAACAAAATCAATTCACTTTTAAAGAAGGAGCTACAGTGACATCAAAGACAACACATTTAAGTCTCATAGATGCACACCCAGCATCACCTGCTGTGAATATGACATAATTCTTGGCAGTGGATGCACACCCATCAGAATGATGCGCCACATAAAGCCAAGCCCCGTTGCTAATTTACATCACTCTGGGAAAGCACTGGGCTAGAGAAATAAAACGGACCTGTGGTGAGACTCAGGGCTGTAACGTTTTCTGTGTCGCAAGCTTTTTCTCACACCTCTGAAGACCTGGGTCATCATCTCTAAAGTTTTCCTCAGCTGGCATGATTCACGAAGCAGCGAAGGGTCACTCTGGCTGTGACCTAGGATAAATTGTCTTTTGTTCCTCTGTGGAAATCAAAGCTCCCCCAAAGCCAGTCTGACATACCCATCCTGACTCTTGTGCCCTGTTTGACCCTTCCATAGAGATACTATTTAAGTGACCTTAGCCACCTCCCCATCAGCAGCAAGACCATGTCAGAGGCCAAGTGGAGGAGAGGAGGCTATGGAGAACTTGTTCTTCTTCATAAAGTCTCAGTGCACCTCAACATGGCCCAAGACCCTCATCAGCCCTTGGATCCTGTGTGTGATGAGGGCTGCAGTTAACACCATGAGTCACCAGCTCCGTCAGTCTGGGCCTCTGTTGCCTTTCAAGCCAAGCACTGGGCAGATTCTAAAGCACAGGCTGTTGTTTCTCTTTGCACAAACATTTGTGCCTCAACTCCACCACACTAGCCCACAGTCTCCCTGGCATTCTTTTCCTAAATATTATTTTTTCTCCTTCTTCCGGTGCATAAAATCTTAACATGGAGTTTGTTATGTTAGCTCAGCCTTGCTTGTCTAGCTCATACGCAACTGTCAAAAATATAAATTTTAGCTGGGCTGGTGCAATTCTGAATAATTGTCCAGCTCTGAATAAGTAGAAGTTGCATAGAGCCTTTAGAACTAACTGGATTGACTCATGTAACCCAGGCTGGCCTAGACACACCATGAAGCCAAGGATGACTTTGAACTTCTGATCTTCCTGCCTTTTTCCTGAGTGCTGGGATTGCAGTACTGGGATTAGAGCCAGAGCCTGAGATAGATAAACTCTCTACTAACTAAGCTGCATCCTTCCTTCCAGCTCATAGGATGGGGTGAGGACCACACTTGGGATGAGCCTGAGGTCTTTGCAAGCCCAGTGTGCTCTACAGACAGAGAAGGATGCTCTCTAGGAGTCTTTAAGCCTTTTCTAAGAGGCCAGTTTCCTTAGTGAAAGGGTTCTGAAAATTAGTTGAATTTCCCCCAACTCCCCAGCCCCCCAAGTGCCAGCAAGTGATTGTGTGTAGGTGATGGGTAAAGAAATGCTTATGCAAATTGAATCTTGATTAGGTACAACAAAAAAAAGTTCTCTGTTTTGAGTGTGTTCATTTTCATTCGAGAGCTTTGTTTGCACATTAGCTGCACCCAATGTGATTTACATCATTGGCCTCACCCTGTCTTATTTGCCTTAATGTAATTGTCTGTTCAGATCCACTGATGGTGAAAATTGCATTTGTCCTTATCAGCGCAGCTTCTAAAATGAGGAGTTCAAAGGAGGCAGACGCTTTAAATGCACGGAAAGTATGTTTATTATTTTGTAAGGTCCTTTGAAATAGTCTTATCCCCTAGAATAGGATAATCTCTTTGCAGAACACCAAAAGGAATGACTCACTCTGACCCCTAATCAGGGAAGTTGCTAAAAGGCAAAACAAAAACAAAACCCAAAAGACAGAAAAAGAAAAAAAAAAAGTGGGTCGCCTCAGAAAATCTCCATCAGTTCAGCAGCGTTCTTGGGTAACCTTGGAAGATCCGGGGATTTTCCGAGATATCAACACTTGTGCTTTGGCTTGAGTAAAAATGGACCTGGAACTAACTCTTCCTTTGCCAGGATGCTGGCGCCAGGAAATGTTTCTCAGTGGAGAGATAGATAGAATATGGAGAGCACACATGGAAAGCCTGGGAGGACAGAAGACAGATGTAGAAACTGGAAAGGAAGTTTTCACAGTGTGGAAATGACTTTCTCATTGAAGCTCAACATTGAAAAAAAAAATCTATGTTTGTAAGGCTCGTATACTTATTTCCTATGTAGTACAAAGTTTCGGTAGCCGGCTCTCTTCTAACAGGGTTCACCATAGCTTCACGTGCAATCTTAAGCTGTCAGGTCAGCGTAGCTTTGGCAGACCACATATACTGAGACAGCCTGGCATCTGTAGGAGCTATGGACCAAGCACCAGGCTGCAGGGTGCACTCTGTCTGGCTCATGTTGTGTTGACTCCTCAATGGTTCTGGTACGTAGAGTCTGTTGACATTATCTCTTGGGGTTTGAAGCACACAAATAATGACTGTGATCTTAGCACTACTATTGGACACTCCCCCAAACATGCTGTACCTGGATTCACCACAGAAAACATTTGGAAATACAGTGAAAAGATTACAAGATATCCCTGGAGAAGGGGCCTGGACATGCGTACTCATGCATAGTCATGCGCAGCTGTGGTTAAGAACTGTATCCCAAGTTGAATAGGTAATGAGACCTTAGTTTACCTAGTGGTAAGTGAAAAAAAAATGGCTAAAATGACCATATGATCCCCACCACTTGGGTGGATTGTGAGTTCAAGGTTGGCCTGAGCCATGTAGTTCATTCCTGGCCAGGCTGGGCTGCAAAGTCAGACTGTCTCAAACAACAAAAACTTACCAACCAACAAATCAGCTAACTAACCCACAACCAACAAACCAACCAGCTTAACTTCCAAAGCCAGCCATACTGGTATTTTACAGGCTGACTTGACTCCCAGAGTAATCCGAGGCACTAGTCATAGTGTGCAGGTTCTCTGGCTCCACTTTAAAGCTTTTCCATCAGAATAAGGTAAGGGAAAGAGAAAGAGGGCTGGGGGTGTAGCCCAGCTGATAGAGTGCTTGCCTAGCATGCATGGAGCTCTGGTTCCATTCACCAGATGTGTGCTGACACACTTCTGTAATCCCAGCCTCTGAGAGGTGGAGTCAGGAGGATTAGAAGTTCAAGATCACAATTTTTAAGGCAAAATATCTTGATTTTGTGTGAAACGGTGCATCTTTATAGTTGAGAGTACTTTAATCTCTGATTTCTGAGAAAACAGTCTCTGCCTATGTTTAACTTCCTGATTAAATGTGGGTTTTGTTGCCTGCTCACATCTTCCTGTGTGACTGGAAGGCGGTTGTTCCTCCTCACCTGGGAGAGGCAGGGGCAAAGCAAGAGAGGAGCATGGCTTAGCTTGATGGCTGCCTCAGTTTCCCCATTCATTCGACACCCATGGATTCGTCTGGTCTTGACACAGATCAGTAAGGTGGGTAGGTTGGGGCATGATGCTTAGGTGAAGATGGTGCCACAGCTGCCCAGTGCCAGCTCAAGCTCCTCTCTGTCCCAGGGTGAGCACTGGTGTCCTTGAATGGGCAGTAAGTAGCACAAGGGAGCCTGCCAGTCTTAGTAACTCCCATCAGCCGGCACCAGTAATTACCTACTGAGTGAATAAATGAGTGTATGAGTCTAGTCCTCGTTCCCTGACCACCCCGGAAGTTAAAAGTGGAGAGTCACTTTTATAGACATAGTCATTTTTAGGACTCACATGACCCCATTATATCCATCTTTTGGGATGCCATTGATAGATCATGAGAACGGGATTTTTCCAGTGTAAGAGAATTTTCGGAGAAATATCGACTAACAGCTGCCATCTACCTGTGAGAGATTCCCATCTGTATGTGGCAGGTGAGAAGAGGAGACATTCATCTCTCCAGAAGGCAAAGACATCATTCCCTCCTGCGAGGCTTCTACGGGGAGGCGGCAGGTCACAAAAATACTGCTTTTGTTGGCAGGAGGAAAAATAGTCAGAACTTTGTATCACAAGTAGCATGATATCCCCAGAAAAGTCATTCATCTTGAATTATGCCTCTCAGCAGGACTAATTTTGAGATATATTCTGTAACCTCCCTTTTTCAGAAAGTATGCTTTCCATGAGATGATTTGAGGGTCTTGTGAAGTGGCAGAGGGGGAAAAAACTTAAAGAAGGGAACAAATCAGATACGGTGGGGCACAAGCATGAACATAGAACTTAGAAGACTAAGGTAGGCAGAGTAAGACCCTGTCTCAAACAGCAATTGATCAACCAATCAATAAATAAGTGAATAAATACTGAACTAATTCAATTAGATGAAAACGTAACAAATGAAGAGGTGTTTCTGCTGTAGCAGGAACTGTAAACTAAAATAGGCATGTGGATTTTGTAATTTGAATTTTTCACTTGGTTACTATGCTTAATTTTATGGACACCATGATCTAGAGTCACCAGGGAGAGGGCTTCAATGAGGGACTGTCTATATTGTCTTTGCTGGTGGACATGTCTTTGGTGACATTGTCTTAGGTAACTGATGTGGGGAGACCCAGCCCACTGTGAATGGCATCATTCCCCACACAGGAGGTCCTGGATGGCGTAATGTGGAGAAATAGGATGAGCACAAGCCAGCGAGCGGTGTGTATCTCTCTGTTCTTGGCTGCCTGCGTCGTGACTACCTGAAGCTCCTACACTGACTTTGCTGCAGTGATTGATGGTAGCCTGGAAATACAAGCTGAAAGGAGCCCCTTTTTCCCCTAAGGTGCTTATTGTCAGTGTATTTTATTGCAGCCACAGAAATGACACCATGAACAGTAAAAACATATTTGAAAATCTAGGGCTCAAATAAAACTTGCCTTTTAGTTCTGTTTAAGCACTGGGCCTGTGTCCTCACATGGCCAATAACGGGCTGGAGACAAGCAGATGCTGCAGTTTCCCACGCTGAGACAGACTTTTGCACAGAAGATAATGTTTCGTGTGTCTGTGGCAGGCACCCTAGGCGCCTCCCATGCACAGGAACTTGCGAGTGCACTCTCTTGTGCGTGTGCTCACACGTACACACATGCGCACACACACGTGCATGCGCTCTCTCTCTCTCTCTCTCTCTCTTTCTCTCTCTCTCTCTCTCTCTCACACACACACACACACACACACACACACACACACACACACACACACACTGTCTCAGGTTTTGCTTCTGGAGAGATCATGAAACAATCCCTTAACTACATCCTAAAAGGAGAACATAAAAGCCTTGTAGCTGACTTGGCCTGGCTGTCATTTCTTGGTCCAGTGTCAGGAGACACACCTCTGTTCTCAGTGCCCCAGAGGCCCCAGGCATCCTCAGATGGTGTGTGGTTCGTTTTTAGGCTCTCTATCTGGAGTTGGTCCATCTTCATTTCTAGTACCCCCGGCTCCTCACCTCTGGCTGGTGTCTCTAGACCGTTTGTCGGTCTCTTGTGTCTCAGTGTGGGCTGTGAGGAAGAGACCCACGCCACGTGTAAACAACAGCTTCTGCGATGAGTCCGTTCTTTCTCCTCCCATCGCTCTTCCACTCTCCCCACCCTTTCTGAGACAGCATTTCACTGTGTATATGTCCCAGGCTGGCCCTGAACTCACTGTATAGTCCTAGCTGTCCTTGAAGTCTGATCCTCCTGCCTCTGCTTCCTACGCGCTGGAATTATAGTCCCCCTTTCTCTTTTGGTCAAAGTGCCTGCCTCTGGGGTGGGAGCCAAACTCTACCTCCTAATGCTAAAGCTGCCCCCAAAGACCCCTGTCTGTGCTGTGGGATGGCTAGCCATTCGGGGTGCTGAAAGTGTGACATGTTTCAAATTTACGTACATATCTTACCAGTTGAGCTGGGGTGAGCCCTGGATACTTTTTGAAGGCTACAATTCCTTCATCGTGGGTTTGTCATGGACACCCAGGTAGTAGGTAGTCAAAGGGTCCCATTAGTATAGTTCTGGGCTTATTAAAAGTGTTCAGCAGAAAAAGTAATTATTGATATTTAAATTAGTAACATTCTCATTGATTGAGGAGAAGCGGCAGGAGTGACTTCTAAAATCTGAGTGACTTGTACTCTAACTGCAGACTGAGCGCAGTGGCCTTCTGCCAGCTCTCCCACTCATTCTTCACCTGTTTTGCACGTCACTTCAAGCTGTGGCATCAGGACAGAAAAGGTCATTTACTTTATCAAGGACATCTTAGCCAGGGGTATGGCCACCTCCGAGATGGTCCTGGCCTGGATCCAGTGGACCAGGTGGCTGCTGAAGGTGCGTCCCGCCAGTGTGGAGATCATACACAGGCAGTAAAAAGGCAAGGTGGGCCTCATGATCTTGCAAGAAACAGGTTGAGCTGTCCTTTTGGGGTGGCAACTAGCCAGTGGCCTGCCTAATTCCCTCACCAAACCCTTAGCCTGGGCTACTTAGTTCCAGACCAGTCTGGGTTGCACAATAAAACCCTGTCTCAAAAAGCTGAACAAAAGGAAGATAAGAAGGAAGGACGGACCCAGCCCAGGGTAAGTACAAACAGATGTCCGCCTCTGCAGTTCTGAAGGCAAGGGGAATTCTGCACTGGGGCCTCTACAGGGCGGCAGGTCTACCTCCCTTTGTCTAGTCTGTCTGCTGTATCTGCCAGACCTTGCCTATCAGTGATTTGAGGAAATTCAGCTTGAGCATGGGTCCAGAGGCCTGTCAGACTGGGCAAGATCACCAAATCAAGATCTCCGCACAGGGCACCGCTATCTACTAGAGGCCTACTTTGGTGTGCTGGACCTGGCCAAAGTCCTTCTCCCTGACCCCTTCTACACAGTGTAACCGCAGACAGTGTGAAGTCCTGATGTGAGAAGCTGACATCAAGTACACCAGAGGGTGGGTTGTTTGAAGATTTGGAAAGATGGGAGACAATCCTTGTGAAGAGAGCATGGCTCATTGCCCCCATGGCTGGGAAGAGGTCTTATGCACGGAACTGAAGAAAGCCAGTAGGTCTGTTTCCTGCCTAGACAGCAGAACAAGAGAATCATGTAGGATAGCTAACTTTTTCTGACCCTGGGCTTCTAGGGTTCTTGTTCATCATTGTTCTGCCCAGATCAAATCTGCAGGGAACTGGGAAAAGCTTCTGAAAAGGGTCTTAGAGTGATCAGGTTTGATGGTAGGCACCCCAATTCCATGTACTGATTGGAGTCAAGGATCACAATGACCCTGTCATTCTAAAGGTGGGGCAGCACCACTGTCTACTGTGAGGACTCAATATATGCTTACGCATTTATGTCTCCCATTTGTAACTAAGCATAAGATCCTGTTTCGTATAAATATTACATTTGTGTTCTATGTTCACTATGCTGATGTAAAACCATAAAGTAGGATGGTGCCAATATGGAAGGAACTAACATCAGGACAGAGGGAGCAGCATCTGGACAGAAGGGAGCAGCATCTGGACAGAGGGAGCAGCATCTGGACAGAAGGAAGCAGCATCTGGACAGAGGGAAGCAGCATCTGGACAGAGGGAAGCAACATCTGGGCAGAGGGAAGCAGCATCTGGGCAGAGGGAAGCGGCATCTGGACAGAAGGAAGCGGCATCTGGACAGGAGGAAGCGGCATCTGGACAGAGGGAAGCAGCATCTGGACAGAAGGAAGCAGCATCAGGATGAAGGGAAGTATCATCAGGACAGAGGGAAGCAGCATCTGGACAGAGGGAAGCAACATCTGGACAGGAGGAAGCAACATCTGGGCAGAGGGAAGCATGCTTCTCTGGGGAAGGATTGTGTCCCTCTGTTCTGCCTCCGCATTCACATCGTGGGTGTACACAAACGTATGCACAATTCACAACCCAGTGAACATGCTTCCTGATGCATAGCTAAGTGCCAGCTCTGCCAGGAACTTAAGCACAGCCAACTAGGAATTGAGGCTTCAAATAATATTTAATTTCACTTTTCTCTAAATATTATTGAATTCCATTCTTAGCAACTCTTCTTTCTGACTCACTCTTTTTTGAGGCAGCTCAAGTGGAAAAAAATACCTTAGATGCAAGTGTTAAACCCTCCTTCAACAACAAAAAACCTTTTATTCTAACGCAAAGGGACTAGGCGAGCTTTACTCTCCGTGTTTACTATTTAGCATAATCATTTTCTACTGTGTTCCTTTTAGTTTTGGTTTTGTTTTAGAGACTTTTTTTTTCAGCATCCTCAGAAAGTGTTTTAACTCTCTGGAATATGCTTTCCCCCACTCATCTATGATTATTAGCAATAAGGAAAAAAATCCCCTTTGGCAAGAGATTCCACCTTTATTGGTCCCTGCAGTGAGCAGTTTTCTGTAAATATTGCATAAGCTTATTCAGGAGGAAGTGATGTTCTTGTCTTCTAATCCTTGGTAGCCTGCCATAATGACAGCCCATGCAGGGTCTCCTTGAAGCTGCCAAGCTTCCTTCCTTCATTTTTTCCCCATTCAGAGGGATTTCTTCATGACCTTGGAATCAGACTCTGATGCTTAGCACCTGTTTGACCTTGAGTAAGACACTTCTTCCTGGCTTGCTTTCCTTATCTACAAAAGGAAGCTAACGACAGCACCCACCTTACAAAGGCTGTGTTGAGGACTAGATGAACACGGCTCAGGCACTAAGAGAGTACTAATGAATGCTAAGCACTCGATGTTGGCTCCTTCTCCCCAGTTTCACATAAGTCAGGTAGCTGAAGCACAGGCTGCCAAGCAATGATCAAAACACCAGTCCCTTGTAGGGAGTGCATCTACAGAGTGTGCTAGCTTTATTAGCTTGCTTGCCCAGGAAAGGTGCAGCCTAGAACTTACATCATGGAGAAGAGGCATCCTAGAACTTATGTCATGGTGGTTGTGGTTGTGGTGGTTTGAAAGAAAATGGCCCTCAATGGGAGTGGCACTACTAGGAAGTGTGGCCTTGTTAGAGGGAGAGCGTCACTCTAGGGGTCAGCTTTGAGGTCTCCTTTCTCAGGCTTCCCTCAGTGTGATATTCAGTTGACTTCCTGTTGCCTGTAAGATGCAGGACTCTCAGCTCCAGCACCATATCTGCCTGCATGCTGCCATGTTCCCTGTCATGATCATAAATTGTAAGCTACCCTCAACTAAATGTTTTCTTTATAAGAGCTGCCGTGGTCATGGTGTCTCTTCACAGCAGTGGAAACCCTAACTCACACAGAAGTGGGAAGTTACCTGAGCTGGTGAGCATGTGGGGAGCGAGCAACGCTGACCATGTCTTACTAGATCTCTTGCTTTCAATTTGGCCCTTTAACAAGGCTTAAATGTACACAAAAAGCAGCAGCAAAACAATAAGTTCTCCTTTATTCATTAAGAACATATTTATTGGTTGCTTTCTGTGCAACCAGCACTGGAGTAAAAAGAGCAGGGCAAAGAGAACAAAGCCGTCAATCAAACAAGTGGTATTGGAACAACTAGAGTGACCTAGGAACGCCTGCCTTTGGGTTGATATCAGGTTAATGTCTGACGGATGTGGGGACGGAAGGAAGCCTAGGTCACAGGGCAAGAGCGTCAAAGCAAAGTCACTGAGGCAGGCCATCTGCTTGAGGTGACAACAGTCCTTGCCTTCCACCATTGTCTCCCTCAGTATTCTCCCCAGCCTTGGGGTGGACATCCACAAGGCACAGTGTATGGGGCATGTGGGCTTTAACAAACCCAGGGCTGGAGCAGCCCAGAAAACTTGCAGTCATGACTGTGTTCGTTAGTTTTTGGTCAACGTGACACAAACTGGAATCATCTCAGTTGAGACAATGCTTCCTTCAAATCAGCCTGAGGCAAGGCTGGAGGGGGGTGGCATTTTCCTGATTAACGATTACTGTTGGAAGACTCAGATCACTGCGGATGGGGCCACCCAGGCAGATGACATGTAAGGAAGTAGACATGAGGAGCAAGTCATTAAGCACATGCCTCCATGGCTTCCGTTTCAGTTCCTGCCTGGATGTCTCTTCATGATGGGCTGTACACTGTTAGATGAAAGAAATCCTGTTCTCCCCCAACTGTGTTTGGCCTTGGTGTTTATCACAACAATATAAAACAAACTGAGACACTACTAAACTTCCCCACAGGACCCATTGCTCAAGATGGTCACCTTTGGGATCCTTCCCACTGATCTTTTTTTTTTCCAGTCAGGACTTCTAGTGTGTGTGTGTGTGTGTGTGTGTGTGTGTGTGTGTGTGTGTGTCCGTATGTGTGTGTGCGCGCATGCGTGCGTGTGTGTGTGTGTGTGTGTGTGTGTTTAAAGAAAACTTTAAAACTTGTCTTATAAACTGCCAGTACAGCAACCAACTAATTAAATTACCACATGCCGCTGTTTGCAAGGCTAAAGCCTAGGGAGAGATGCTATCATCCTCTCGAAGAACAATCTGGGCAAAATATTATCGGGTCTGATCTTTGTAAACAGTTAGAGGCAAGACTGTTTAGGCTGCATCAGTGCACGGCTCCAGTCCCCTCTGGACCTCTCCGTTTCAAATGAAACAGTTCAAGCTGCAAAAACATGGGAAACTAGCTTGTCTTCATGGCTGCCCAGCTATGACTCTCACGTTGTCATCACGTTGCCATTCCATGTGGTGCTTGCTGCCAGGGCTCTGTAGGCAGGGGGACAGCCCAACACTATCCACATAAAGATGTCATTGAACGTCAGTATATGCCATGAACCCCAAGGACAGTCCAGTGAGTCAGGAAAAACCCTTCTACGTGTTTCTTCAGCTCGCTCGTTTCATTTCCTACTCCTGTGTTGCAGACTCTTTACCACTGCCCTACCTCTGCTGCAGATTGTCCTATGTCCTTTGCTATGGTCCTATCTTGTATGTCATCAGGCACTAGAGTAATTGGAAATGAGCCAAGCTACTGGTAATGTTCTTTAGACTATGTGCCCTGACTTGAGTCTGCTCACCCTGAGCATCCTTCAGTCTAGCTAGCATCTACCCCAGCTCTTCAGCGCTGCCGTTTACACCTCCACCCTTTCATCATCCAGCCATCCATCTCTCCACCCGTCTACCCACCCGTCTACCTACCCGTCTACCCACCCGTCTACCCACCTGTCTACCACCCTACCCACCCATCTATCCACCTATCTACCCATCCATCTATCCATCCATCCATCCACCCATCTACCCACCCATCTACCCACCCGTCTACCCACCCATCTACTCACATGTCTACCACCCTACCCACCCATCTACCCACCTATCTACCCACCCATCTATCCACCCATCTATCCATCCATCTACCCACCCATCTACCCACCCGTCTACCCACCCATCTATCCACCCGTCTATCCATCCGTCTACCCATCCGTCTACCCACCCATCTACCCACCCATCTACCCACCCGTCTATCCACCCAGCTATCCACCACAGCCTTTGCCCCTCTGTGTGTCCCACTGTGTTGCTCAGGTTATATACAGTAAATTCCTGGACTCAAGCAACCTCTTGTCCAAGCCTTCAGATTAGCTGGGACTATAGGCATGTGCCACTATTCCTGGAAAAACCTACAGTTTTCAAATAGTTTTAGGTCATGAACAATTGCCATGGTTTAGATGACTCTTCTCCAGGGGCCTGAGTTGAAGGCTTATTCACCACCTTGTGGTGCTTTGGGAGGTAGGTGGACCATTCTGAATGCAGGGCCCCATAGAAGGAATGCAGACCACTGGGGAGGCGTTTGAAGAGGATATTGAGATCACAGAGAGCCAGTCAGTCATGCCCCCACACAGCCTTCCTTCTTCCTTCTCTCTCCTGATTGCTATGGAGTGGGCAACTTCCTTCTCATGCTCTCCCAGGCTGTGTCACCTCAGGCACCAAAATGATGAGGCAAAGTGACCACAGACCTCAGAAATTATGAGCCTCTATAGACCTTTCCTCTTGGTTATTTCATGTGTTCTGCTCACTGACATAGTAATATTAATTAACTCACAAAAGTCTCAAGAGGCCACCAACAAAGCAAGTGGGGTGAGAAGTGGCATTGCCCACAGTTGTCTGGCTTGGCATTTGTGATCTACCCTACCCAGAGGCCTCTGTGCTCTGAGTGAGTCATTTGAGCATCTCCCAGACACCAGACATCAGGGAACATTTGGATGGAGAATTACCGGTGTCTACCTCCTAATGTTTAGCAGTCAGTGTATAGCTATATTTTAAGCCACTTAATTTGCTTTACCAGGTTATGTTTCAGCAGTAGTTTATGCTAATACAATTGTTATATTGCAAGAATACCAACACACAGCTCATAACTGTTCTCTTATCGTTAGACACACACAAGAGAACATGACACGAAGTGGGTATTTTGTCTCTTGGAAACAAAAAAGAGCTTTGAAAGAACAAAAGATTACACATCAGTTCTTTGGGGAGGAAAATGCCTGCCAAATGGAGGGCATCCTACAGAAGGGATGGAAGACAAGGCCAGCCAGCCTCACTCCAGCTTCCTGCTCACACAATAAAACCACGCATTTATTATTTGGAAAGAGAATCCTATTTGCATGTTTACTTGAGAGGAAAAAGAAACTGTTGCTGATATATGAGAACACAAGCCAAAAAGGGGGGGAGGAGAGCAAGTCCTGTTTTATTCCTGGCATCTGATTTATTGATCATAAAAACACTTGAGGGGAGGTAGTTTGCTGCATGACATTGGCTGAGACGTTCAACTGTTCTTCCTTTAAAAATCGAAAAATGCTCCAGCCCAAGTGTGAGTGGATACACACAGCGCCAGAGTGCACTTGTACAGGTCAAAGGGCAACCTTTGAGAGCTGCTTCTGGCCTTTGCTTTGTTGAGGCATTATTTCTCTGTTCTTCCCACTCTACATAACCCAAGCTAGGTGCCCTAAGATCGTCCTTAATGATCCTGTCTGCACATCCCATCCTGCCACAGAAGTGTTGGAATTGCAATGAGAGGCCTGCATGAAGTATGAGTTCACAAGCCTGTGTGTGTGTATGTGTGTGTGTGTGTGTGTGTGGTGTGTGTGCCTCTGTGTGTGTGTGTGTGTGTGTCCCTGGGGGCCAGAAGAGAGCACCAGACAGCTGAAACATAGGTGTTTATGAGCCTTCCTATGGAGATGTTGGGAGACTACGTGGGACACCAGGTCTGTCGTGTGACCTTGGAGAAGATAATTAACTTCTCGTTGTCACAGCTTCCTCATCCACAAGGCTGATAGTGTTCATCTCTCATAACGTTCTTGGTTGTCCAGTGAATCTACCTGTTCACAAAACCAAACCAAACAAAGCACCCACCCACAGTGTCGTACCAGGCATGGACTCAGTACTGAGCAGGGCTAACTGTTGCTGCTCTTGGCAGCAGTTTACCTTCCCAAGCAGCTTCTCCTAGGAGACAGAATTTTTTTTTAACAAATTCTTTATTAATTTCTAGATTCAACATTATTTATGTTTTCTTATTCATGTCCCAAATATTGGCTTTCTTTCTCATGTTTTTTTTTTTTCCCCAGCCACTATTTAAGAACAACCCAGGTTTCTTTATAACCTGCTGTGGTATTGCTTGTCAGTGTTACCCCTGACAAAGCCTCACTATGCAGATGAGTGGGCACTGAGCCTCCACCAGCTCTCCCTCAGCCTCCCAGGCCCTGGGATTACAGGCTTGCACTGCATTCTCCTCAGGAAGCCTCCACATCCCTAGCTGCCTGTGCCGGTTTTGTGTCTGCCTTTTAGAGAATCTTCTAGCTTGGCGCCTGCCACCTTCTGCTCAACTATTTTTCACCCAAGGAGACGGACATCTCTGCATCCTTTTATGGATGTGTGGTTCTTGCTTTGCACTGGGATGCCCACCCCCAAGCTAGCGCTGAGGTATTGATTTCATCTCCTAGTCATTTAACATTCTCACAGACGCCTTGGAAAAGCAATTTACAAATGATCGCAAAAGCGCTTTGGTGAGTCTGAGAATGTGTTTGACAGACAATTCTGCACCTTCCACCAGGGCTCACCTAATGCCTCCTATTCTCTCCTGAGGAGGTTTTAAATCCGCACTGAAAACCCCGTTTGCCTGGCAGCTGCAGCAGCTGCCTGTGCAGGCAACATGGCTCCTTTTCCGACCTTCCTCCGGTGGCCGGAAATGTTCTTTTCCTACCTGATCCTTGTTCCAGGCCAGCCCCTCTTCCTGGAGGAGGGGGCAGCAACACTGGGTGTTTATTTGTTGGTCTTCAACACACTGGGCACTCTGCTCTCCTGACTCCACCTGCCAAGCCTAGCGATTCATGAGCCTTCCAGGGCAGAAGCCAGGCGGCACAGAGCGAAGCTGCCATCAGACTGTGTATTTCAAGGCTATTTATTAGCTCTTTGCTTACAAGCCTAGCCAGCTCTCCACCAGGCTGTTTGCCTATGCAGCCTGTCACAAAGGTGCAACTTGGAGACACAGAGCTGTCTGGGTGATTTTGCATTCTCGGGTGACAGTGTTAGCATGGAGAAGAGAGAGGCGGGCAGCTCACTGCTTCAATGACTAGTTCTCATTTCATAGGTTCTAGGGGCCCCAGGATGCACCTTTTCTTCACCGCTGTCTCCCCAATTCTGGAAACAGAGCTTGACCCTCAAATGTTTACCGAATAAACATGAGCGTTCCTTCCCCAGTGCCTGGCACAGAGTGCGGACTCAGTAAACAGCGATTCTTCTAACCTTCTCGGCGAGGAACTGAAACTTTAGAGCCGAGGATGAGACAGTCTGATGGCGGCGAGGCGGCTGCTGCTGCAGCTCTCTCCTGCCCCCTCCTCCTCTTCTAGCTCCTTGGATCTTTTACCGTCCCGATAACCATAGCTTGCAGAGCCTAACCGAAAGTAAATCCCCATTTTATATTTTAATCAATTTGTTCCACATAAAGTGTGTCTAGGGCGATAAGAGCAAGAGTTAGAAAAGAAATAAAACACAAAACAATCCACGGGCTTTTCTCATCGGCCCCTGTCTTCCGGCAGTGTTTGCCTTTAGAGAAGGAGCCAAGGAGAGGAAAGGCCACACTGGCTCCGCAGGGGAGAGCATCAGGATTAATTGGAGAAGCTTCCCATCATGAACCTTGCTAGTGAAAAATGCATGAATGGAAACCATTTCTGCCCCCTGCTTTGTGAATGAACTGCCTAGAAGTGTTTGCAGGAGTGACATCATCCCCCATGGTGCAACGTTCCATGCACCCCTCCTGGTGACGCGTGGGCTTGATGGAGGAGCACAGACTGTGTGGCCTATGCAGTGGGTGGAGAAGGAGGCGGTGGGAAAGACACATTGGCAGGTGTTCTGGAAGTGCATTACCAGATCCGGATCCACTCGGAAGTGGGTGGCCCAGGGAGGCTTGGCGGGGGTGGATGGGGAAACGCTTGAGCCTAGAGTCGAGCTGACTAGATATTAACTAGGTAATGTATGTGAGGAGCGTGGTGCAGAAGGAAGAGTTTGGGGGGGGGGGGCGCTCATTTTAGAAAGCTGACTCTTGAATCTTGTGATCTATTTTTGCCACTGTAGTTGTGTCTTCTTCTGTGCCTCTGTTTCTCCAAACATTATAAGCTGTAGATCAAATGTTTGTTTCAAAGCTCCATTGGGATAAGAATTTTGTTTGATCATATGAAACCCTCTCCCCAACTCCATCCCTCCGGGTCCTTCTGGCCCTCTGAGTTCACTTGTCTTTACTGTTTCCTTTCTTTCTTCACACCCTCCCGTAACACACGGTGCCTTTTTTGTTTTCTTAGAGTCAAGTCACCAGTGCTGGGTCAGGAGAAAGGACAGATTGACCAGCAATTGTTCCTATATTTAAATACAATAAAAATGTTAGTGATAGAACAAGTGGGGACAATAAACACCAGGGCTGCACAAGAAATATTGAGTTCTATAGCAGTGACATTTGGGTAAAGAAAAATTTTTAACTCATTGGAGAGTCTCTTTAATCAATCACCATATTGTGTAATCACTAACGGGCAGAGAGAATTGGGGTGACCAAATCATGCCACTTGGGTTTACGGTTGCTTTGGGCTGAAGACGAAGCCATATATGAAAGATGGCTATGAATTTCCCTTGGTGAAGGTGTCCACGCTGCCTTCTCCCACAGATAATTTGGTCAATGATGAATCTGCATAAATAAAGCCTTACTTATTGAATAGTCTTTATCTTCCATTAATTTCCTGTATATATTCATCTTTCTTCAATTTACTAAACCTGAAGTCCTAAACACCTTTCTTCTATCTTGCAATTTCTTCACAGATAATTGCTGTTTTGTGAGTTCTCAGGCCCAACTTTCTTTGGGCCTTTTCTCTGCCCCCTCCATTCCAGTTTCTCTCCTGCCTGCCAGTCCCCACAGTTGCTATTACTGGCTAGCTCCTACATATAAATCAACCCATTTTAATAGTCACCATGTGGCTTCATGGCATTACCCACTCTCTAGTACATTGTGCTGTTCCAGCAGCTCCTTGGCTTCTCCCTGACTCCTCTCTTCTTCCTGTACCTCTGGATTTCCCGCCTGGCTCTATTCTGCCTGGCTATTGGCCAGATCAGCTTTCTTACTAACCAGTGATAATAAAAACATATTCACAACATACAGAGAGACATCCCACATCACGGGTCCACTTCCTTTACTGTGGAATGCCCAGGTATATAAAAAATAAATTAAAATACTACATCAAGTGTATTTTCTGTAACTTTTCTCCCATCAATCTGTCTTTTGCCATTTTAATTGTCTGCCCTGTTGCCTACTTCACACAATAGATTAAAAAGCCCTTTTCTGATCCCGGGACTGATGGGTTCTTTGCATACTTGTGTGTTACCCCCACAGAACCCATATCCCACGTTAACGTTGTTCACACTGTGGTGGTGTGAACAGGAATGGTTCCCACAGGCTCCTGTTTGAGTACGTGGTCCATGGGGAGTGGCACTGTTAGGTGTGACCTTATTGAAGTGTGTCATTTAGTGGGTGGGTTTTGAGGTCTCAGAAACTCAAGCCAGTTCACTTCCTGCTGCCTGCCCATCCAGCTGCAGAACTCTTAGCTCCCTCTCCAGCACCACATCTGCCCATAGGCCACCATGCTTCCCACCAGGATGAAAATGGACTAAACTCCTGAATCTGTAGGCCAACCCCAATTAAATGCTTTCTTTTATAAGAGTTGCTGTAAGGCACACAGTTTGTCACAGTTTGTGTGGTAAGAGGGCAACTCAGAGGCTCCAAGGAGACACAGATCAAGAACCTTGCTTGGATTGCTGTGCCCCTGGGCTTCGATTTCTCCGTCCCGTCGTCAGCTTTTTTTCTGATGTCGAGAAAAGCTTGAATTCTTTCTCCGCAGCTGATGTCATCACTAAACAAAGGAAGAGAAAACAGAATAGTTGGCTTCATGGGAGATACTCGGAATTAATTCAGTGACTAGAAATGTTTTCAACGTACGGGCAGAAGAAAGGGCAGTTGAGTGCCAGCACACAGGGATACACAGACAGGAGAATCCGTTTGGAGCGTTTGAGAACAGGGCTGCAGAGGGAAGGATACAATATAATTCAGACTTGCAGAGGAGAAAAGAAATCTCCTATCCCACCTGGGCCCCATTTATACTTGAGGAGTACTTTTGACATGAAGAACATTGCTTTGTTCGCTATTAATCCAAACCAAACAACAAGCAAAATGCTACGCTCCTTCTTCATGTCCGTCTCCGGTGATACAAAACTCACCCTTCATCCCTGTTCTCCGCATTAAACTGATATCTGATTCCAGGAGAATTTATTTTATAGGCAAGGCTAAGCCACCAAAACGTCTGGTGTAAATAGAGAACTGTGCGAGCAGGCGAGGGGCAAGCACAAAGGATGCTGATTTTTATTTTTGTTTTTGTTGCCAGAGAACAGAAGCAAAAGTCCTTCTCTCTCAAGACCTTGGCCCTTCATGTGGAAGGGGCATGCACTCAAGGTGAGGTGTGCACAGGGCCTGCCTCAAGAGCCCGGTTGTCGCTCTTAAGGTCTCCTGTGGAAGGAAAATGAACTGTGTTACTCTGAAGTCCTGCAAGATAAAGGGTGCAATGGGGCTCGCTGGAAGGATGGTGCTAAAGACAATGAAGTCTGGTTGAATGACGGCATGAGGGTGGCTAACAGCATCTCCGACTGTGAGGCTGGGATGCTATGAAAAGACCGCGGAGCTCTGGGTGCTGTTCCAGGTCCCCGCGCAAGCGCACCAGTGGCCTTCACCACTTTCACACAGCATCACTTAAAAGCAAATAGAGCGTAGCCCGAGTTCAATGCCACTCTAGATGCAATCTTACTTTAATTCAGTCATTTTCTGTTTTCCATGTCTTACAGAAATGCTTACTAATATCCCCCAAACAAAGATCTCTTGCTGACATTTTAAAAGACATGCCAAATAAAGTGGCAGGCCATCAAGAGCCCTCTAAACAATGCCTGGGCTTCAAGAGCCCGAATGTACAAGCTCGTTTCAAGAACATTTGAGAAAACCATTTACTCTCGGTCTGTTTTGAATAATTGTACAAAAATAATTCATAAGCATAATCCATCTTGAACAAAATCCATTCTTGCACATCATTCATGAGAGTCCCAAACTGAAGATTACACTTAATGACATTGTCTGTCGATTCCCATCATTATCAATGGGGGCAGATGGCTCTTTGATTGTGCATTTTATATGCTGAAAAACTCTCCACCTCTCCTGCTTTCAAGTCAGCCTCCTGGCAGCTCACATTGTGATCAGGGCCTTTCTTGTTGGAGAACTGTTTCCTTTAAACAGCCGACTTCATGTATCGTTATAAATAAATATGTTCAGAGAGCGTATATTTCATTGATAATCTGTTTGTCTTCCATGTAAGCGTTTGAGATGAAGCTCATTGGGGGCACGTAGCACAGATGCTGAGTGGAGAAGAACGCGGGCCTAGCCCAGAGCCACTACAGCCATCGAGGGTTCATAGAGACAAGAGTTTACCAGGGCAGTGTGCATGGCCTCAGTTGGAGTTTGCTGCCGCATTTCCCTTGCCTGGCTCCTGAGACGGAGACCCGAGATCTAGATAAACTTCTTCCAGGTGTAGGTTGTGATTGGCTACATTTTTATTTCACTCTGAACGAAGCATGTCTCCAGGGCGTATGGTAGACAAGAAACACAAAGAGCTCAGTTACAGGCCTTACTTGTGAAGGGCGCTGGGCAGACAGAGGACTCCAGTAAGGAAGAGGACAGTCACTGGTTATGTCCTAAACATCTGCAAACGCGTCCACAGCTGTAACTCCCTGCATATGCAGATCCAATACGTAATACCTGTGCTTCGTGGGTAGCGAATTCAATAGCTCTGGCTGGAATTTAACTGTGTACTGCAAGAGGGAATATTAGGGCAAGGCAAAGAGGTTCATTCTGGGGTCTGCCCAGAATGGGCTTCTATTCTGCTCCTCGGCCTCGTGCTGTGTGGCTTAGCCTATCAAGTTACCCCCGTTGCATCTCTCTGCCTTCTCGTCCATAAAGTAGAAGTGAGAACAAGGTTATTTTGAGGATCCCCTGAGATGAGGCAGCTCACATAAGGCATGCCTGGAGGATACCGAGTGAGTAAACTAGCAGGTATAAAATATGAAGCAAATACGTAAACCCCTTTCTCCTTCAGGTGAGGAGTGGTCTGGCCCGCGTGCTCTTCTTGTTACTCACCTTTACACTCTGTAACCACTCCCATGGCTAAGGGAGGGACTGTTTAGACAGAGACCCTAAGGGAGGAGAACAGGAGCCACGGGCAGACAGACCCTTCAAAGGCCCACCCTGGTGGCCGACTTTTGACAGCTAGGCTCCACAGACTCTCCTAACAGAACCGCTGCCTGGGGTCCGGCCTTTCGAAATAGGAGTCCGAAGGGGCACTTTAATTTCAAACTGTAGAGCAGTTCCTAGGATACATTCAGGTAACTTGGCTCCATGAACCAGCAGTTTACTTTGTCTCTCAGTCTAGAATTCACAGACAGAAAAAAGACAATAATAACAATACTAGTATGGCTCACTTCAGAGGGCTGTTAATGTTGGTACAGCATATAGGATATTTTTTTTCTGAGTATTGCTAAAGTAATTGACTAGACACTACTAAAAAATTCTGGCTTGCCCAACACTCAGTACATGTGGCTCATTGCAAAGGTATTCTCCCGTGTGGGTATGCACCTGTGGGCATCAGCTATGTGCCATTGAGGAAAGGCAGCTGTGGGAGAAACCCGTGAAGGCATCGCCAGACAGCGCTGTTATTTTTAAACACCACAAAAGTCCAGAAGAGAGTAATGTTTGCTTCACAACACTTTCATTTGCGCGTACCACTTCCTTACCGTGTGAAGCCATCCGCAAACTGCTAAGCAGTGATTCCTATATAAACCACACACTGGGCTGCAGGGGCATCTTCATTAGTGACCAGCATGGTACTAGAAATGGGTAAATTGGATCACTTAATATCATTGCTTTTACCTCCAGAACAAAATAAATTGAAGCATTTCCCCCATTAGCGTTAATAAGACTCGAAAGGCTAGATTTTCATTAGAAGACAAAAGTCTTTCTAGAAATCTTGTCTCTCTGAGGGAAGGCTAGGGATGGAAAGGCAGGACGCCATTGCCACCACCTTTGGGGGTAAATGCTGAAACATCATGGCAGAGAAGGGCTGTTTTTGAGTTTATAATTCACATTTTTTTCCTTCTGAAATCAATCAAACAAACAAAACCAACCCTTGTCACCCCCAGCCCTGTGTGTTCATTCCTTCAGGAAGTCTTGACTTATCTGTCACAGTCTGGTCCTGCTTAGAGGCAGCTTCTCAGTGATTCCTCAAAGACAGAGGCTGGGGCAAGGGGCTTGGGACACGACTGTATTGGGGAGGCTACTCCAGGAAGCTGGTTGAGAAACTGGCTAAGTGAGGAGGTGGTAAACAACAGTCTCTCCAGGCATGTGCCGCTGAGACTGGTGTCATGTGCCGCTGAGGGCCTGGAGTCTGCAGCCTGAAAAACATCTCCCATAGCTACTTGTCCAGGATGGATGGAGCAATGGCAGCTCCTGCCTCCACAGGGTGTAGGCTCCCCTAGTAACATGAACAGCACACTGAGAGACTACATTTGGGTTTAGATCTATTGAAACTCTAGGCTATCCGTGTCATGAGATATTTGATTATACTATATAAAGATATATCCCCCTGGCTGGTTTAATAAAAAGCTGAACAGCCAATAGTCAGGCAGGATTTTTGGGGCAGAGAGGATGCTAGGAAGAAGGGTGGAGTCACGAGGACTCACCAGCCAGATGCAGAAGAAGCAGGATGTGTAGGAGATGCCAGAACAAGCCATGTGTCATGCGGCAGCATGTAGATTAACATACATGGGTTCACTAAGTTATAAGACTCGTTAGAAACGAGCCTAAACTTAATTAAGAAGTCTCCATGTGTTTATTTGGGAGCTGGCTGGTAGGACCGAGAAAGACTAACAAGACATTAGGGAAAATCTTGGGGAGAAAGCAAATCTTCTCGAGATGAGAGTCGTCAGCCAGAAATGAATTACATCTACTGTGGCACCATCCAGCCAGCAGCCACTGAAATCAGAAGTGGGCTAGGCCATGGGAGAAAGATACCGCTAATCATAGAGGCAATGAGCTCTTGTTGACGACTTGCCTGTCATTCATCCATTAACAAACATCCACTTAGAGTCTATCATTTGTCAGATGTTGTTCTAAGCTCTGGGACCAGCACAGCAGATGATGTCAGTTTGCAGGGCGGGGGGTATTCTGTGAGATAGCAAGATGCGGCTAACAGCAAGAAAGATACGTTTTATTTCAGATACAGTGGAGCAAAGAGACTCTTGGATGAAGTGAAGGCACCAGCTGGAAGAAAGGTTTGAGGGTTGTGGGGCGTTGTGGATGGGAGAGGACTGGTCTCAAACTTGCTGTGTCACCAAGGATGACCCTGAGCTTCAGATCTTCCTGCCTTCCTCTCCCAAGAGCAGAGATCACAGGCAAGAACCACACACCCAGATGAGGCAGTGCTAGGGATGGAACCCAGGCTTTTGTACATGTTTCCCAAGCACTCTCTTAAACAAATTATATTTCCAGTCCTGGGATGGATTCCATAAGAATCTTAAAATCAAGGGACTGGCGAGATGGATTAGCTAGTAGTAAAGGCGCTTGCAGCCCAGGCTGACACCCTGAGTTCAATCCCCAAATATGACGGACTCCTGCAGGTTGTCCTATGACTGCCACACATGAGATATAGCACACATGCCAGCTTGCGAGTGCTGTTGCAGACACATACTGACAAATGAATATAATAAATAAAATTTTAAATAATTTTAAAATCTAAGTGTTTCTAAGACACTTGACATGTTCTGGATTTTGTGAGGGAACGGTAGGAATCCCCCACAGTCTCAACATTATCATGCGGAGTCAGGATTCAAACTCAGGTAATTGTGCTCAGGGCTCTAAATCTCAGGGGTTTGACTTTCGTGTCCGCAAGTTAGTTCTCCAGAACCATGTCCTGAGGTCCTCACTCTCACCCCCACCCCAAACACTGTCCCATGTCGGTGGTGTCTCTGATTCCCTCGCTTCCTCCAACAACAGCCAGGTGCTCTCCTCTGTCATCACTGGGCTTCAGCTGACCTGTGGAGAATACGGCCTGGGGGCAGCGAGGCTCAGGTGCTGGGACAACCGTGGTGACACACCCTCCCGCCTTCTCAGTGGCTCTTTGGCCTCTCTAGATGAATACAGCTTTCCTGGGTCAGCGGGGCCTGCCACGTCTGCTTGGGTGGGCAAGCAGGCTCATCGTAGAACACTCTGGAGCTCCAAGGACATGCCCTCGGTAGAGGGAGAGGAAGGAAATAGAAAGGATTGGCATCGTGCAGTCCTCCCATCTATAAAAATACACTTGAAGGACTCCAGCAATTTGATTTGAGCCGGTCTTCTGACCTATCTGTGGCCTCCGGCGTCTGAAAGAGAAGCGTTAATTTTTCTACCGCATGAGATGCTTCTCTGACCAGCAAGGACATTGGGTCAGCTTACCCTTTAAAGGTGGCAATTCCAATTTAGAAGATTTAAGTCTGAGAAAATGTGCTCTCTCCTTAGAGCCCGGGAGCACAGTCATTAAGGCTTGCTCACTGGTTCTGCAGGCAGGGGTTTGGGTTAGTTGATTCTGGAGATTTCCAAATATGTAATAAAGGTGGTAGCCACTCTCCTGCGCACTGGCAATGGGGCACCTCCTGCTGGCCAAGGAGGTCAGTACATACTTGTCCTGCTCCGGCTTTGAGGAAGAACACGTTGGTCAGAAGGCAGCTTGCTCCAGGTCTAAGACGCTCCAAGAAAGGGCGTTAAGCAGGGCTCCTGCAGTTGAGATGCTTCAGCTTGTCCCCCAAAATCAGCAGTGGGAAGAACAAAAGGCCAGAGGCTGGGGTGGCTTCCCATGACCCAGGGTCAGGAGTGTGGGAGTCAGGTGAGTCCTACCTGATAACTTTCACAATAGTAGATGTCGCCGGCCCCGTGCTCACAGCCAGCACAGCCTTACCCAGCGCTGTGGCCTAAAGGACGCAGTGCCCCAAGAAGGAAGTTCTGACCAAACCAAGCACCACCTCCCAAGGGGGGTTGAGATAAGACGGGGGGCATCCTCCTCTCTGGCCTTGCCGGTAGGGTGACCTGACCCACATTTTCCTTAGTTACCCCCGGAGGGTAACTGTCAGGACCAGTTCTCTATGGGATAGATGTTGGGAAAGATCCAAGAGAAAATGGCGGGGAAGGGGTCTCTTTAATATTTGATGTGAATCTGGGCTGTTTTCCTGGATATTTGCATCAGATCATGGCACTCTGACAGGAACCCTAGCAGTGGGCATCCAGACGCCAATGGTGGCAACAGCCAATGTGTTTCCGGCCCCTGGCTGAGTGTCTCTTGATGGCTCTTACCTGGTATCTCCCAACATCCTTTGGAAGCAGGTTTGAATCCTAAGCCCCTTTTATAGCTGCAGAAACTGAGCCATAAGCCACATTGACTAAGTTTGCCCTAGCCAAGTGGGGCTTGGATTTACTGCAGAAGTCTGATGTCATGGCATGTCCCCTGTCTGTAACCTAAAGGTCAGAACCACTTTTCGAGGAGAGAAGATAGCAGACAGACTCCCCAGGCCAGAGCGGGCAGCGGCCGTACCACCCAGGCAAACTGCTCTCACATCTGCCAGACTAGAAATGGAAACATTAGGAACATCAGCCTGCTTGAACACCTATGTGGGGGTTGGGAACTCCCCTGAGTCACTATGTCCTGCTAGGCACCCGTTGACAACCCCTCTCTCTTGTCTGGGAGGCTCAGGTTCTGGGAACTCTCTGGTCTACTGCATTCAGAAATAAGGAAAACGAGGGGAAGGGAAGACAGCTCAGCAGATAAGGGTGCAGACTGCTCTTGCCGAGGGTCGAGTTTAGCTCCCAGGCCAGGTAACTCAACTGTAACTCCAGATCCAGCGGCTCCAGTGCCTCTTTCACAGGTACCTGCATACACACACACACACACACACACACACACACACACACACACACACACACACACACCTCCCTGCCCCACATATTTAAAAATAAGGTCTTTTTTATTCCTTATGAAAAACATATAGCACTGTTGGGTATGGGGCAAGCTGTGGAGGGGGCGGGGAATTAACGATGTGGTCAATACCAGCTGCCCTAGGCGTTTGCTGTCAGAAAGGCATGAATCCTTTACTTCTTCAAAATTCCAAGTCAAGACTTGGTCCCAATCCCTTGTAGCATCTGCCCTTCAGGTTAGAGCTGTCTGGGAAACAGAAGGGACTAGATAATTTGAGAAAAATGATAATTTGATTAAGACATTTCGTATGTCTGGAAGCAGCAGCTCATCTGTGCGGAAGATTCGAGGTCTGAGGAAAATAGCTGCATCGAAAAGAGACACTCTGAGCTGCTGAAAAGGACAACGCACACAGAACTTAATTAGGAGTACAGGCTAATGGAACCGAGAGGGAGGCAAGATGAATTCATTATATTAATAACAAACCTGAGCTTAGGCAAGAGAAAGCAGATGGAAAGAAAAACGCATAGAGCGATGTTTCATTTCTTCTCAATAAAGTAGAGAGCGCTGAAATGTAACGAGATTACCCACCCTCTCCATCTGCCTTTGTCTAAATAAATGCAAGTTTTCCACAAATGTAATGAATTTTCGGCTGCTAACTTGCTGTCTTTCGTGTGTGGTACTCAGAAGACCAAAGACGCTTCTTTTGAAACCCATTTGCAGTAGGCCCCAGGACTGGACCCACCATTAAACACCAGGGGGCCTCACAGAGATCAGTGGGAGTGTTCAAAGTCATGCCCCTGTCAGAATGGGTGGGAAACCCTTCTACAGCCTGCCTGGGGCTGGCATGGCACAGGTTGGCAGACAGGCACAATGGTCTGTATTTAGGGGTCAGGGCTGGACTTAAGTGTAGCCAGGATAGCTAGTGGACTCCAGTGAGCTGGAGTTAAGATGAACATCCCTGAAGCCCCTCTTTTCTCACTTACCCCCCCTCTCCTTCACCCCCTCTCCATCAACAGTTCCATCCCCCAACTCTCCAAATTCTGCTGCTTTTAAAAACTCAGTTATTTTCAAATGCTTCCTTCGAGGGCTGCAGATCACGCGTGCACCTTTTTTCTCCTGTTGCCCTTGGCTTGGTACATTCACCCTGAAGTAGTGATGGAACCCACATGGTTTTATGCAACAGCCACTGTTCCTCCATGGTTATTCTTTCTTTTTTCTTCCTTTAACAGCTGGAGGCCAGAATCCTTCCATTTGCACAGGCACTGAGCACTCAATGGTGAGGTACATTCAGTCCTGTGAACCAAGGAGGCATGTTAAATAGTATTTACTCAAATAAATGACTGTTTAAATTTAATATTTATTTTTTTTGTGTGTGTATGTGCAATATATGTGCACTTACATGTTCATCTGTTAGGGTACATATCTGGTCCTTGCCTTTCAACTTATTTGAGGCAGGGTCTCTCTGGTTGTCCACCTGTAATGTTAGCAGTCAGAAAGTAGAGGCAGGGACATCAGCAACTCAAGGCCATCCTTAACTACAAAGTGAGTTCAAAGCCAGCCTGCACTAGAGAGTGAGATCCTGTCTCAAAAGAAAGAAAGAAAAAAGAAAAGAAAGAAACAAAGCAAGACTGGAGAGATGGTTTGGTGTGTTAAGAGCACTGGTTCTTCTTACAAAGGACCTGGGTTCAATTCCTAGCACCTATTTGGTAGTTCCACAGCCATCTGGTTAACTCCGCTCCAGAGGATCTGATGCCCTCTTCTGGCCCTCAGAGACACTGCATGAATACAGAGCGCAAACACAGGCAAAACATCTGTGCACATAAAATAATCTTGAGAGAGAGACCCTTAAAAATTCACGTTGTCAGTGTACATATCAATGACTTGACAAACCTAAGCACACATGTAACCACCTGCTGATAGAACCTTTTCATCTCTCCAGAAAGTTTTCTCATCCACCTTCCCAAATCAGTTCCTTTCCCCCACCCAGATCTCCTCTTTCCCACCACATGCTTGCTCTAGAACTTCACATAAACATAATAATACCCAGAGTGCTCTAGCTCTTTGTGTTAGTTGCTTCACCTAGTTGGGAAAATGTCAGGTTCTAGGATGCTGTTCTAGGAACGCTCCCCCTCCCTTCTTTTCTCTCCCTCCTTCCTTTTCTCCTTCCTTTCTTCTTTCCATTTTCCTTCTTTTCTGGTGCTGAAGAGAACTGGGATTCTCTAATATTTGGTATAAATTTTGTTTTGCTTTCCCGCTCATGTTCGCTGGGACCACAGAGTTACAGCCCAGTCTTAACTCATACTTTCATATTACTGAGTATCCAAGGTTACATGATGATTTGTGCATCAGTGTGCCTGGTAACGGACAGCGGGTTGTTTCCAGCTGTTGACTGTTGTGAGTCAAGGTTGTGCTGGTTAGTTTATTTCTGCTTTTTGTTTGTTTGTTTGTTTTTTATCATCTTGACACAAAATAGAGTCATCTGGGAAAAGGGAATGCCAGTTGAGGAATTACCTCTATCAGATTGGTCTATGGAGCATTTTCTTCATTGATTATTGTGGGAAGGCCCAATTCTTTGTGGGTGGTGCCACCACTGAGCAGGTGGTCCTGGCTTATATAAAGTGAAAGGTAGATGACCAAGTGGGGCTGGGGTGGAGGGGTGGGGGGCAGTGAGTCTAGGGGTGGAGAAATGGGGAGCAGTGAGCAGCATTATTCCAGGTCTCTGCTTCAGTTCCTGCCTCTAGTTTCCTGCCTGTTCTCAGTGATGAACTGATTGGGAAGTGTAAGCCAAATAAACCATTCATTTCCCAAGTTGCTGTTGGTTGTGGTGTTTATCACAGCGGTAGAAAGCAATTGGAATAAAGATGCTAGACAAATTTGTATTCGTGTGATTCACTGCCATATAGGTTTTTTTTTTGAGTAAATATTTAGGAATAGAATGCCTAGCTCGTGTAGAAAGTGTAAGTCTTACTCTGGAAGAAGCTGTCAAAGGGTTTCCCAGACCAAGCATCAGGGAGGAGTTCCCGCTGCTTTGAGTCTCCATCAACACTTCCTATTTTTCTTCTTCTTCTTCTTCTTCTTCTTCTTCTTCTTCTTCTTCTTCTTCTTCTTCTTCTTCTTCTTATTATTATTATTATTATTATTATTATTATTATTATTATTACTACTCAAAAGGCTGTGAAGTAATATTCCTGTAGAGTCTCTGTGTTGGCTTGTCTGTAGGTAGGTGAGACAAGGTCTTGCTATGAAACTCAGATTGGTCTCAACTGTCTATCTTCTTGCCTCAACCTCCCCATTCAGGGGTACAGATGTATAACATCACGCCCCACCATCATTGGGGTTAGAATTTGTTCTTCCCAAGGCCCATGGTTTTGAGTGCTTTTTCCCACACAGCTGTTAATGCTTCTCTGCCATCTTTTCCAAAGTGTCTGCTTGGTCCAGTAATGGTTTGAAAGATGATTCATCATGGTTAACTGAGGTTTATCCCAGGAGTGCGAAATAGGTTTACACTTCTCAATCAATTCCACAATCAACCTGCAATTCTCTGTGTCAACAAAATAAAGAGAGAAAAATGATTGGGTTATTTTAATAAATGAAATAAAGGTACTTGATAGAATTCATCATTTGTGTTTCTAAAAACCCTCCCATCAAACTCAGATAGAAATTGACGTCTCAAAAGTATTGTTGCCTGTGGCTCGTTGCACACCTCTCCAATTTATCTGTTCCATTTTTAAAATGTGTTTTCATTATACAGATCTTGTATATATTTTGTCAAAATTATTCCTACGTTTTTCATATTTCGATGGTACTATGAATTGCTTTATCAATCTCACTTTTCAATTCTGGTCTTCCCTTAGAACAAAGTTGGAACCTTAAGCACGTGATTTGAGAACTTTACTATGAAGATGGTGTAGACAGTGTGTTGCTGGCCTGGAGATGAACACATGTCAGAGAGACAAAATAGACTTTAGGAAAGACTATACATATGCTCAATTGATTTTTGACAAAGATGCCAAGGAAGTCCAAGGGGAATAATAACTCAAGCTGAAAATTGTCGGGGACCAGCTTCGACAAGGATACCACTTGCCAGGGTAGGGCATGGGGATTAGAAAGATAGGTAAAAAGCACAAAAACTTGAGTGAAAAATAATAAACCAGAAACATAGGATAGTATTGGGAAGGAGTTCCAGTGAATACTGAAATATACCTGCATTTAATTTCCCATACACTTTCATAGCCCAATACAACAGGGGGAAGAAGACAGAAGGTTGCTTTAATGTGATACTAAGGACAACTAGAACAGTTATTTGCTTCAGTACTCGAGATATTAAGTCATTAATTCCTGAGAAAAGCATTCTGTTGTTTAAGCACTGAGCCCACCCTAGACCAAGTATCCTGAAGGCAGCTACTCCCTAGGTCAAACCTCTTAATTCAAAAGAAAGAGCAGAAGTATGCTTGAATTCTCTGACCTGGTCAAGGTGGAATGGATCTCCCTGTATGGACCACCTTAATGTCCAAAACACCAACTAACCACACCATAGGTCAGGGTTGTCAACAACTTTGAACAAGCTAGAACTCTCTGACCTTCAGACAAGGTGGGAAAGGCTCACATTTTTGGACCTCCACAGAAAATCTTTGGGAAAATAGCTCATTATATCATTTTACCTCAATACTCCAAGGTAATTTCCTATTGAATTATGGACTCAGACTTAACACTTGAACTATGAACTCTTTACACAAAAATAGAAAAAAGACTTTGTGGCCTTAGAAGCAGAAAGATATGGGTTTTTTTCACGTGTTTTTTTTTTTCTGGTTGTACACAAAAGAGTTGTGTAAGAACTTGAGAACTGGGTTTTATCACAATTTAACATATCTATCCTTCAAAAAGCAAGAAACATCATTAATAATTGCTGGAGGCAAGCCACAGATCGCAAGAAACACGTCTAACCTATTTAAAAAGCAATTGACTACTGGGTTTGATTCCTGTAATCTCATCATGCAGGAGACACGGAGATTGTGGATTTCACGCCAGCTAGGTCCTGGAGAGTCACTGCCTCACAAGATGAAGAGAAAAGCAAAAACAAGCAAACAAAACCACCAACACCTCTATTTCCACCCTCCAAAAAACATGCAATATATATAGCAAATGAGTTTTATCTAAATATAGAATTTTATACACACACACACACACACACACACACTCAATAAGAAGGAGACATAATGACAAGGTGCATAAAGTGGTCAAAATATTTCAATAAACCCTCCAGGAAATGCAAATGAAGCTACGGTGTGATGCTGCCTTCCCTTCACTGGAACATTCTAAAAGTGAGAGTCATGGAATCCCAGGGTTGGAGAGGGTTTGAAATGTGGTCTAACCATGCTGGAAACCAGCCTGTATCTTGTAAAACTGAACCCTTACAACATGACCCGTGGTCTACTTGCCACATAATCACCTGAGAGACCCAAAACACACTGCCCTTCACCTGGGAGACCTGAAACACACTGTCCTTCACCCGGGAGACCCGAAACACACTGTCCTTCACCCGGGAGACCTGAAACACACTGTCCATGTCCTTCAAAGCATTGGCTATAGATACTTGGGACGGCTCACGTTACTACACACTCCAATGGGACCCTGTCTGCACTCAGGATGTGAATAAAGAAATCCCAGGGCTTTGGGGTGTGCTTAGCAACAAAGGGAGAGACCCCCTGACAATATGAGTAAATGCCTCAATCACTGTGGCAAATGAGAAAAGATGCACAGGACCGTATGTGACGTTGTCTTAAATGGGGGCACCCAAGGTGCCAGGAATTGCAAAACATATCAATTGCAGTGACATTTCTACAGCCCAAAGCATCTGTTCAAGGTAGAGGCCATGGTTTTCTGGAGCCGTGAGTTGAGAGGGTTAGTTGCAGAAAGGAAAAAGGAAAGAACAGCCCCCAGGTTCTCTGTTTCGGTTATATGGTTGGCAGTGTTGCATTTTCCAAGGTTTAATATGTCCATGCTCTTGTTTTCGAAACAAACAGGGTCGTGTAGAGCCCAGACTGGCCTCAAACTTAGGGTCTTGTCACTCTCCTGAGTGCCAGGATTACTGGGGTGAGCCCAGTGCTATGTTCAATCTATGGGATGTATTATACCTGAATACATCTGAACTCCCAGAGGTCAAGAGCCCTTGAACAGACATGGGTCTAGTCGAGGTGACTGCTTATGAGAAACTTGTATCTTTCTGGTATGGAAATAAGCCCGACACAGGCATCCGCCCTCTGGGGGAGTCCTTCCCTCCTGTGAGAGCATGTTTAGAAAGTGCTGGGGTGCTGGGGTCTAGTTCTGCATTGTGCTGCCGAGAATTAAATGGGATGTAGATGGTGCACACACAGTGTTTGTGTTTATTAGAAGAGAAAGAACGGCTGTGCTCAGAGTAGTGACACCCCATTATGTGGATGCCACTTCTCATTGTCAGCTGGCAGCAAACATTCAGCTAAGTCCTCTGCTTGTTAAACCTGAAAGAGCTGTTTATGGGCTTTGTGTTTTCCTCCTGTGAACTATTAAGCATCCTGTTTAATTTGCAATGGCAGAACAGGCCTTCTTGATGGCCTGGCTCCTTTGGGATGATTGCCAAGAGCCATGCTCAATATTAGGACCCATAGATCTGAGTCTCTCTATTAAGGCAATTTGAGTCTTAAATTGGAGGTACCCAGGGTACCAGGAATCACAGCACATCTGAATTATAGTGATGTTTACTCTCATAGAAATGCCCAATCAAATTTCCTCTGAGAGGGGTCAGAAGACACTTTACTGTGAGCAGAATGGTTTCCATGACCACAGTCAGGGGTAGCATAGCTGAACCCACAGGAGGGCAAAGAGAAGCATCACCATCAATGACTGCAGGGCATAGAGATTTTTTTTTTTTTTTTTACATAGAGAAATGGACAGCAGCAGAACCCACTGGGATCTAGAAATCTCCACCTCGTAGCTAATTTTGAAGAATCTGGTCTACAAAAGGGAGGAAATGTCGTTGTTCATCCTGCCATCCTGCTTCTAAGGAATAGCCCAAAGAGTCTGTGCCTGCGTGGGTGATGAGACATGAAAATTTATGTTTGCACGTGTGTGTGAGCATATGTGTGAGTGTGTATGTGCATACATAAGTGTAAGTCTACGTGTGTGAGTGTTTCAAGGTTCTGTATCTTCCTTTGTGTAAAGCCCAGAGTCTACACTTCTGTCCCTCCTCTGGGTATTCCTGCCAGAATGTCACACATCTTTATGGTCCACTAACGACACACAGTGGTTCTGCCTTCTCCTCCACCTTCATCTTGTACAATGACATTCATCAAGGTGCTCAGCAAACCAAATGACATCTGGTAACAAGACTGTCTCCTTTAGAAATATCTTGCGATCATCCTTTGTGGTTGGACCTGATTCGGTTTCCCTCTCTTGCATGTAAGACTTCTTTCAGACAAATCTCACTGTGTGGTCAATTCTAAGAGTTTCCCAGGCCCTAACACCTCTGAAATTAGAATGTGAGTTACAAAAGAGAGCACTTCACAATTATACCATTTTGATTAAATATGACACTTTGAGTTGAATGCAGGAACGAAGACGTTATTATCCTTGTACACTTAGATACAACCTTCTCTGTTTCAAGACAAAAATTGTGCAAAGTCTTCGAAGTTCTGAGGAGTAGTTAAGACACTGTGATCACAAATAAATCCATCCTGACTCACTGAACTTCCCGTGTGAGAAAGGACAGCCCCAGGCAGCTGGGAATAAGCACAAGAAACTGTCTATTTGTCTACAGTGCAAGGGATTTGTCAGGATGGGGAGAGCTGTCAGTGGAAGTAAGACTTGCCTGGTGAAGTGTGACCCAGAGACCACAGCAGACTCTCCTGAGGCCTGAGTGTCCATGCTGTCTGTCAGGCCACCCCAACCCCGCCTCTGCTGATGGCACCATAGACTCTGTGTTGTTAACAGAAGGTATTCGTGACAGTAATGTTTAAAAACTGAGTTACTGCTCTTTGGGAAGCAGAGTATCTGCCACAACTGGCACATCTACAATTACTACCTTTGTCCCCAAACTCTCAAATGTCTTTGAGAAGCATGCAGGAGTCCTGCGTTTACAAAGGGAAGGAAACCAAGGCCCCAAGAGCTTTGGAACTTCCTGCCTAAGATGTGGTTGAGTCTGGGTATCAATCCTAGCCGCCTGACTCCAGGGCTTTCCAAAGCCCATCAGGTCGTATTGAACATAAAATGTAATGTGTAGACCTTGTTTGGACTATAGTTGAACAAAAACTATTGAAATTTGGTCATGCGTATTTCCATAATCCAACAATTCCATTACAAGGAATCATTAACATTTGTACTATCACACACACACATGCACAGACATACAAAGACACATATGTACACACATACACATATATAGACAAATATCCATACATTGCAGAGATACATAGACACACACAACACACATACCATACACATGCACAGACAAGAATACATACACACAATAAACAAACACATATGCACAAACACCCATACACAGGCACAGATACACATGCACACACACATGCACAAACACATACACACATATGCATATAGACAAACACCCATACACACACTCAGACATACACCATACACATACACGAACAAAAATACATACACACACACATACAAACTATGCCAAGACTTTTAATAATAAAAAATAGCCAGAAATAACTGGTACATTTGTTCAAGAAGGGAGGTCAAGATACTATGCTTCCATTCTACAAAATACTGTATAGTTCTGAAATAAATGTGTGTTTAATTACATATGTATGATCAAATGGAAAAACTACTAAGATATATAACTGAATGTAAAAAATGAACATAGATTTAAAAATGTAGAGAAGATTGCCATTTATGTACAATAAAAGGCTTTGTATATCTGACTATAAAGGCAAAAAAAGCAATCTAGCCAGTTTGGTGTGCACCAAACTTCAGAGACTAATTCTTGGGAGGTGAACAACATTGGAGAAGGACAGAGGTGGACATGTATGGGTAAACATTGCATAATAGTTAACCTTATTTCTGCATGCTATTAACTTTTAGCTGTGAGAATCCATATGATAATTACCTTCTATGTTGTGTTTGTTTGTTTGGCTGGTTTGGTTTTTCAAGGCAAACTCCGGGTCAAAAGTTGCTTACCCATGTTTTTAAACCTGAGCTTAGATGCCGACAGCAACTGTGTGCTGCAGAGTGAAGCACAAAAGTTCTTGTTTGTTGTCATGTATCTGCCTAATAGCTACCTTGTTTCTCTCTTCCGCCAGTCAGAACTGTGAAGACTAAGTCAGCAAAGTCTGCAAGTACCATTGAGGTGGCAAGTGGGGCACACCTCTTGGTGGTTCGAGCTTGGAAACCCGTCAGATTCTCGCTTAGTTGCTTCCAGGCTTTAATAACAGCTCACACTATCTTCTCTTTACCAAATGAATTTGAGAGAACTCATCAATATGAAAACAAAGGAACGTAACAGAGTTGCAGGTGACGAATGGCCACATCCTTCTCCATACATTAACTGAGATTTTCTGTCTTGGGTCCTTTTCCTGGTTCAAAAGAAGCCCAGATTGTTTCACAGCGGAGTGTTTCAATACCTGCACCATTTGTCTTGGAGATCCCTTTTAAAGATGTCGTAATGACAGCTTTGTACTGTGAGCCATTTAGTTTCCCATAAAGAATGGATTCACCGAGAGAATATTGCATACCACTGCTTTAGGTGTAGGCTGGGCAGTGTCTCATGATTCACCCTGGACAGGCAGATGACAGAAAATTTGTGTTGTTCTCAGCACCGAAGATTCAGCCTGGACTCCTTGATGGCAGTGTCACTGGTTTTTATTTCCTTACTCTATTGTCTGGTTGGATAAGCCAATCACAAAGACCAAAGCACACTGTTTAACAAGCGGGGTGAATCTGGCTGAGTTACTTACCCACTCTGAACCTTATTTATAATTTTTAAAATTAAGAGTTTGTATAGGCCAAAGAGGTGGCTTGTCAGTAAAATGCTTGCCCTGCAAGAATGAAGGCCCGAGTTCAATCCCCTGAACCCACATACAAAGCCCGGGGTTGGAGGTGTGTTTGCAGTCCCCATGCTTGGGAAGCATCTGAACTAGCCTAGTTGGGGAGCATCAGGTGCCAGTGAAAGGCTCGGTTTCAGGTACAAACAAAACAGTCACCCAAACCCAAACAAAGCAGATGGCGCCTAAAGAATGACCCTAAGGCTGACCTCTGGCCTCATATGTGCTAGCACACACATATGTACACACACACACACACACACACACACACACACTGATATGTCACATGGACCTAAAGTGAGCCAACCAAATATAACCTGTACAAGTGACTTCACCCAAAACAGAAGGACTGCTCAGTAGAGACTACCCTGAATGGCCAGCCTGCAGAACTGGAAGCTTAATAAATGGGGGTTGTTTCAGTTGCTATGATGGTTTCTTTTATTTTGACTGGGTTATGAGATGCCCAAATACCTGGTAAATCACTGAATCTACATGCATTGTGAGTGTTTTTGAGAGAGGCCTTCACTGTGTGGAAGGATATCATGCAATCTGTTAATGAAACTGAGGATCTCCAATCCCTACCCAACTCTGTGCTTTGGAAAGGGGAGGGAAGATGGGATTAAGTTAGCGGATCATATGTATTCGATGAAGCCCCAGTAAAAATCCCTTCACTTGCAGTTTCTTAAAACACAGCAACCTTACACCTGTAGACCTTGCTCCAAGTCATCCCCTGGCTGTTCATCTGGATCTTTTGAATACCCCTTTCAGTCCATGGGTGTAGGGTTTCTCCGACTTCGGTGAGTTATTCTAGCAAATGACTGCTTCATACATACAGAGGAGTCAGCAGAACCTCTAACTGCAAGGATTGTGATCAGCTTCTGAAGTTGGCTTGTTTTGTGATGTAGTGGGCCCTGGCTCTAACTCCAGGTGGGAAACACCAGAATTGAGATGGTTATAGGATACCCAGTGGATACTGAAAAACTGATGTGTGAGCACAGATTTGTTCTGCATTGAGTATAGGAGAAAATAGTTTGGTTTTGCTGTGATATGGAGTTTGTTTTACCTGCACAGCCTACGTGGGAGTTTTCAGAGAGGACCCCACCTTTGAAGGTTGGCTGAAAGTGGAGAGATCAGCTAGCTTGGAAATGAAACACGCATGTGTGGTGCTACCCGCCCTTATCACAGTAGAACTCACATGAGGACTGAGTCGGAATGGTACAGAGACGCAAATCCTACTACAGTGACCTGCCCAAGCAGAGGTCTGTGCTTTTGCACTCTTACGTTGTTTTTGAGGACTGGCCATCACAGCGTGAGACTATCTGGATTCCCTTAGTACCTGCAGTATAGCCCATTCTGGAAGGGCCTTGCTGGGGGGGGGGGGATAAGAAGCCTTGGATGAAACAATTTAACATTTTTTTCCATGCTGGGAATCACTAAGTTTTAAGATACAATTGTGGGGGGAAATTATAGATTGGGGATCTCTGTGCCAGGAACCAGAAGTAAAGGTTTTGTGTGTGTGTGTGTGTGTGTGTGTGTGTGTGTGTCTGTGTGTGTGTGTGTGTGTGTGTATGTGTGAACACACAAATATGAACATATATATTCTTGTTGTATATTATAGTATTGTGTGGGTACAGCTCAGAACTGCAGGAGGTTAATGCCCAGCCTTCCAGTTCTTCAGACTGTCCAGTGAGATTGAGTCCAGTTGACCATAGCAATAACCAGACCAATGATATATCATATCTTCTTTCCTTTCGTGTGCTCACTCTTGTTAATGGGATTATTGAAAACAAACCACCAGTACTCAAGACTTTGTCTCAAGATACATGAATGCATTTCCCAATGGTTTGGAGCTTTGATTTTTTTTTTATTTTTTGTCAGTTGAATGGGTCAGGGATCCTTAGAATAGAGTGTATAGGTTACAAAAGGGATTTATTAGCTTGGCTTACACTATTTGTGTTGTGTTGCGTTGTGCAACAATAGCTATCTGCACGAAGTAATCATTCAGTTTATGTGACTTCAGGTGCCCAGTCTGATGATGAAGTCCAGAAGGAGTCCAAGTGAATCTTGGGTCTTCAGCCTATGTGAAAAGGTCAAAGAAGCTGGGTTCTGCTATCAGTGAAAGACATCAGCAGAGACATCGACAGAGCAGAAGCATTCATCAGCAGAGAGCAAAGGCAGGCAGGCAAAGTGGCATCTTTTCTCTCAGACCTCTTTGCATTCAGAAATACCCTTATGGACCTACCCAGAGGCATTTTTCTTAGTTGATTCCAGAGCCAAAAAGTTGCCGTCCAAGATTAAGCAGCACTCCAGTGGAGGAACAACACACGCAGCATATAATCTTTACAGGCTTGTCATATTTTCCATTCCCGCTGATGGGATAAAGTACTCCAACAAAAACAACTTAAAGGGGAGGGTATTCGTTCTGTTTGGGGGCTTATAGTTCATGTTGCACTCCATAGTGGGGAAGGAAACCAAAGCATCAGGAGACTGAAGCGGCTGGTCACAATGAATCCGTTCACCCTTTCCACTGAATACAGTCCAGGAGTCCCTTGCACATAGAATGACTCCATTCATAAGTAAGATGGGCCTTGCCACACAAAAACATTATAAACATAACCCCAACAGGCACATCCAGGGACCCAGCCCCCAAATTTGTTTCTAGATTCTGCCACACTACCAACACTAGTCATCTCAGGAAATATATACACAAACATATAGTGCAAATGCTGTGTGCAAAAAATTATGTGTGTGTGTGTTTGTGTGTGTATATATATATATATATATCATCTAACTTATTTATATACTCTACCTATCTATCATCTATCTATATAATCTACCTACCTATCTACCTGTCTGTCCTGGAACATTGTAGATATTAAGAAATAGTGATTTGTTTCCAGGCAAAGAAGAATTTCCTCTCAATCCTGACCCAGATTTTCCAAGCTCTTCCGAGACTGTGTTTCTCTGCTGCTTGCCCCAGGAGCTGTGTTATGTAAGCAGAGGCACGGAGGTACAAAGTGTGCCTTAGCACTTAGAATCCACCATTTGACCTTCAGCCTTCTGTCTGCTGCACCTTGCAACCTTCGGTTGTGTGAAGAAGAGCAAGATTTCCAGGAGGATAGACGGGAGCAGAGGCGGAATGCCCAGTCTCACCATGACAGCCTGACTTTTAGGGAAACACCTGCTCAGATCTTCAATTAGCAGCCCTGCTTGGGGGCTCAGACTCTGGTTTCCCAGAGCCAGGAGCAGGAAATCCAACGAGAAACACTGCCACATGTGTGTTAGCATGTGGCAGTCTGCTTGTGTGCCTGGAGTCACCTTGGCAGATAAAACTAACGTCATTCGTGGTGACCACATTGTAGTTAATTTACCTTTTCCCCCATGTATCTCCCTGTGTTTGTTTGTTTTTTAATGGAACACCTACTTCTTATCCTTCTAGTGTACTGCAAGAATAATAGAGTGTGGGGAGAAAGAACAGACGCAGACACAGGCTGAGTGAAAGGAAGGGAGAGAGGTGGCCTGCTTCGCTGTCCGTCTGTAGAGAGAAGTCAATTGTGCTCTCTGGCAACAACGTCAATACAGATATCTCAAGCCCAAGCCTTGTTTCTTTGTTTAAAATAGGAGGGTTTGCTTTGGCTTACAGGTCCAGAGGGTTAGAGTCCACTATGGCGGTGGGGTGCGGCCTGACAGCAACTGGCTGCAGAAGACAGATGATCAATCTTGCATTCCTGCACAGGAATCAGAGCGGACATTCTCCTTTTTTTGTTTGGTTGGTTTCCTTTCCTTCCCAATGCTTTTAGGACACTTTAAAGTTAAGCATTAATGGAGCCTAATGCCAGAAACACGAGGAAGAAAGTTGATGGCCCGAGAATTACATTTTCTGTGCAATTAACCTCTACAGTAGACAACTTAGTCCCAAGTTTGCCAGCGGGAGAAAGCAGCCTTTGATACAGAGAATGACACCAGTTCAGACCAGGACAGGGATGGGGCCCAGGAGATCCCATGGTGAGGCCCCAGACATCAGCAGAGAAGAGAGTTTCCATTTCCCAGACAGGAAACTGGACTGAGAGGTCAACTGAAGAGAAGTGTCTTTTATTGGAACACCTCCATAGAAAACGTTTGTCTTGCAGACAAGGCCCTACGGTTGAGAAACGGTCTAGTAGGAGATGGATATAAAGACGAGCTTTTCCTGGTTGCTGGTTTCCCCGCCACAGCCACCCAACTCTTATGACACCGGCAAATTCCCATGTTGTGCCACTTACACTCTTTTTAGGTTCAGCAAATAATTCTCGAGTGAACTTTACGTGTTAGACAGTGTTAGATGACGGAGATACAGTCATAAGAAAAGTACCAGGGTCTCCTTACAGCTAGTGGTCTAGGGCTGAATAAACATATCACCAGGCATCTTTGAGGGCTGTCGTCAGACATTTAAGGTGAAATCCTCAGGAAGAAATGACTTGGGGTCAGGATATCGAGGACAGGGGATGTGTTCTGGCAAATGGAATAGCATCAATGAGGCCCCGAGATAAGAAAGATTTCCCGTCCATCTGTTCAGGAAAGGAGGAATTAAGGCCCTGCAAGGTGACAATAGCTAGGAGATGATATTAGAAGAGATGCTCAGATCCTCAGAGGCCCCACTGACCTTAGTAAGAAGTCTGGACTTTCTCCACAAGCAGCATGCAGGCTTTGGAGCAATGTGATTCAGTGGGAAGTTTTGCTGTCCAATTATGGCAGCCACTAGCTGCTTGACTATGGAGTATTTAAAATGGTCTCTGACTGAGACAGCAGAGTTTTGAAGGACTTTATGGAAGAGTTAAAGGAACATATTTATCTTTTAAGGACTCATTGTTGCTAAATTCTGGAGAATTGGCAGAAGGGAGTGTTAGTCGGTGATGTACTGGGTCGCACTGGGGACAGTATTGTGGGAAACATGTCTTCCGGAAAGAAATCTGAGGACGTGGTTATAGAGGGGCTCTCTACAGGGGAAAACGGGAGGTGGTGGGCCTCAAGAGTGATGTCTAAGACTCTGGCCTGAGAAACTGCTGAAAAAGAATGACATTCACCACAGCAGGGGGCAATGAGGAGGGGCAGTGCTAAGAGAGAGAGGGGAGTATTTGCTTTTGTGATCTAGGGCAGAATATATCGAACTGTCAAGAGGAAGTTGGCTCTTGGAATCTGGGTCTCGGAATATGTCCCTTGGCCTCTGAGCCTCTAAGACTTACTGCCAAGGGGAGACTGAGTCACTTGGGGATGTCAAGATCAAAGGTAGGGATAGGCTGGCCTGTTCGCTAGGTTTGTGTTGAGATATTGTTTTCCAGTATTTGTCAAAGCAAAGACCAGGCTCTTTAGGTGGTAGAGGGGATGGTTTGGGCTAATACAAACAGAGCATTAGAGAATGCGAAAATCTATCCTGGGAATAGCTTTCCCTTTTGTAATTTCTTCTCCTCTCTGATGGCGGAAGAAAGTACCAGGCTGCTGTGAGGTCTCTGAACACCAGCTCCTGCTAATCTCCATTTCAAACAGGAAATGGCTCTTCCGTCTTCCAGCTCTTGGAGGGCCACCGAATTGAGTTAAGCAACATTATTTTGGTTTTACTTTACAGTTCCTTTAGCTCTCTTTTGAAGGTAATTTAAACATTTTAAAAACCACCTGGAGCTTGCAGAGCTTTAAATTCACAGATCATTGTTTCTTAACCAATAGAGAATAAATTGTTGATAAGACCCATCGCCCTTAATTATTCAACAGTGTAATTCTTACCCGCGAGAGCATTGTCTTCATAACCACAATGCAGCTATTACAATGAAGAAATTTCCATTCAAGCCACAGACAGCCCTTGAGTTTCACCGATGGCATCACTTGCCCTTCAGAGCAGAACGACAATGGACTCTGTTGTCCTGTGCCTGTAGCCTGCTTTCAGGAATGACTTTCTAGTTGTCCCTTGACTTTCTCAACTTGGACACTTCAAGCGTCACAGACTACTTATTTTGTAGAAAGTCCCTCAATTTGCATTTGTCTGGCATTTCTTCATGATTAAATTCATATTAGAGGAGCTGGAGAGATGGCTCAGTGGGTAAGAGCAATTATTGCTCTTGCAGTGGATCCAGGTTCATCTCCCAGCATTCCCATGGTGGCTCACAACCATCTGGAACTCTGGTTCTGGGAGATCTTCCTTCTCTTGACCTCCACAGGCTTCAGGTACACACACACACAGTACATAGACATACTGACAAATTAAAAATTATATTACATATCTTAGGCAAAATATCTTAGAAAGGATACTGTCCCCTTAATATTGTCTCCTAGCAAATGTCACACGATATTGATGTGCTCTGGTGCTGCTACTATTAATTCGGGCTGCTTGTTGAAGGCACTGTCTGACGGACTTCTTCATGGTAGTTCTGGAATCTTTTGCTATAGAAAGGAATCTTAACTCTATATAATACCCTGTCCTCAGAAAAGCTTGAGGGCTAGTTTTAACATCCATGGGCATTTCTTGGATGAATTGCTTACCACTTTGATGGCTGTAAAATGATGAATTTATAATTCTATCATTCCTTCCGCTGAGAGAAAATGCTGTGCTTTGCACCTGAGTGGACTCTACATTACTATGTTATTTAATTGGTTATAATCTCATGCTCTCATTAGCTGCTTTGGAGGTTCAAATTGCCCCAGATCTGACCAGTGAAAGCCCCTCTGTCTCCTCTTTGACTTGGCCTGTCCCGTCATTCTTTGGAGACTTTCTTGCTTTGGGCACAAGATTTTGCGGGTCCTTCAGTGTAAGCTCTGCTGGGGTCGCCTCTCCACGGAATCTTGGCTGGTGGTCTTCCCCACCCCCTTTATGCACACACACAGCTCCAGTTTTCTCAGGGGCACACACACATATGCACATCTATAAAGACACATAGCTTCTGTATTACACAGTCTCTCCGCCTTTCACAAGCTCGTGCTGGCTCCAGCTCAACACTTCCGCTTCATTCTCGGTAATTCCCTTTCCAGCAGTAGGAAGTCTGGCTTCCGTGAGCAATGACAGAATCCTTCGTGGCCCCCTCCTATAGCTTCCCCTGTGACTGCTTCCCTTCTGTGGCTCTGACACCACCCTGTGGGTTGTCTCTCCTCCATCCCGTTGGGTTCGCTTATTGTTGTCTTATATTCTCAGTGTTAATTTTAACGTCGTTGCAGAGTCTGTCAAGTTCTGATGCTTGTCCTGTCTCTCAGACTGTGTTCTTTGCCTCTCAGCAGGACTTGTAATTTGCTTCCTGGCATGATAAGATATGTAAAAAGAACTTCGGTCGACAAGCCTTTTGCAGTGGGAGACAGAAAGCTTCAGAGTAGTGATGAGGTCTCAGTCTCCGATGGCACTGGGACCTGGGCTGTGGACCACAAGTGATTCTGAGTGTTATCTCCATCTTCAGTGGGACAAGATGGACAGCTCACGTCAGCCAGAGTGGAATGCTTTGGCCAGACCAAAACAGTTGTCTCCTGCACCTGCTAGACAATGAGATTTCTCCCCAGCTTTTACTATGAGAACTTGAGTCACAAGAGGTCACAGTCCCCCAGATCCAGGGTCCTCGGTGCCTGGGTTCCCACAGTATTTAATTCTGAAATTGGTTCACACTGAGCCTCTCGCAGTTACAGTTCAGGCTTTCCTATTCTTGTGCTGGAGCTCCAGAGGCTCAGCTTCCTCGTTTCTGCTGCGCTGGGTTCGAGTCTCTGCATTCAGCTATGTCTCGTCTCTACCGGTTGGTAAGCCAAGGCTTGCTCCATGGGCTTTTTGTAAATTAAAGAAAGGCTATGCTTTTTAGTCTTGTCCAACGTTCTGTCTGTTGTTTCGATGAAGCTGAGACTTTTAAATATTCCTATATGTCAGGCTGGTAACAGATTATCTAAAATGTATTTTACAAATAGGTCTATTTGGATCAAAACTTGAGTCTACAGGACAATGTTATGCTAAAATTAGTATTTAAACTTAAGTGTAGAAAACACTTCTATGGCCCAAGGGGCTTGGGGTAGAAACAATCTCTGTCTTCACCACTTCCAAATGCACGTGTGGGTCTTTAATCACACCAACTCCACATGTGTGTTCCAGGGGCCATCTGTCCCTGAAAGAAGGGCTGAGCAAGGCCCCAGGCTGTCAGTGGTGATTTGGGAGTGCCGTGTTTGAGGACACAGCTGCTCCAGGTCGCACTGACTCAGCTCCCGAAGGTGACTTGCTGGATGCTTGCCTCTCTTGGGGCAGTCCATACCCGTGCAGCCCCTCTGCAGACCTCAGGGGCCCTGCTTCCTCTTCCACGCCCACTCTGCTCCAGTGTCCCCCTCCCTTCCTCCTGTGTTATGTAGAGGAAGCACCTGCTCTTCTTCTTGCAGCCCAGCTCATCCTAGAAAGTCTCCTCTCAGAAGGGCTGCTTTGTGTCCCCTCAGTACAGGTGCTAGACTTCCCCAGGCAATATCCACTTCCCTGTAGATGCATGTGCTTGAGTGTGTAGACAATGCTTTGTGGTCGAGTTATAAAACATCGGTTTCCTTTGCACTATCCTTTGGAAGCACGGGCTGTCTTGAGTCAAACACCGTCCTGTCAGTGCTCCGTCTCTGACTGGGATGTACCACATCGTACAGTCTGAAGGCTTCCAACCTACTGTCACTTCTCACCTTGGATGCTGAGGGGCTTAAATCCTGCCTCCACCCTTTTAGTTCCTGCTCAGCCAGCATACAGGAGTGAGATATGAATTCATCCACTGTCTTCTATGACCTTGGCAGTTAATAAAAGCTGGAGGGACCATCTGGAATTGGATTCTTGCCACTGGGGTAGGGAGTGGAGGTCAGACAAGTCCTGCTGAACACCCACACCAAACCTGACCCTCTGGTAGCTTAGTGGGTCTCGGAATCCCTGGGAGCTTTGTCAGGGAGGCATGGCATGTCTATTTGTCCCAGGTAAGGCACCAATGATAGAACAGGTTGAAGAAATGACCCTGAGTCCAGCTTGGCAACAAAGATGTGAACTGGAGTTATTTACATGAATGTGGCTGGACTGGCTGGTTTCTTGTGTCAACTTGACACAAGCTAGAGTCACCAGAGAGGAAGGAGTCCCATTTGAGGAAATGCCTCCAGGAGATCCAGCCCTAAGGCATTTTCTTGTTTAGTGATTAATGGGAGAGGACCTAGCACATGGTAGGTGACGCCTTCCCTGGTCTGCTGGTTCTGGGTTCTATAAGGTGGGTAAGAAGCAAACCAATAAGTAGCACCCCTCCATGGTCTCTGCATCAGCTCCCGCCTCCAGCTTCTTGCCCTGTTTGAGTCTCTGTCCTGACTTCCTTCACTGATGAACAGCAATGCTGAAGTGTAAGCCAAATAAACCCTTTCCTCCCCAGGTGCTTTTTGGTCATGGTGTTTGTTGCAACAACAGAAACTCTATGACATGGGAAACTTACAGCTGTTTATACCATCAAAGAGGAACCCCTCCTAGTGACCTTGAGACCTGTATGTACTGCCTTAAGAAATGAAGGTGGGCCCAGTCATCTCTGTTGGTTTAGCACAGCTGCTTTGACATCAAGGCAACAAGGGTCTTGCCATGCCTGGAGGTCAGCATCACACAGCAGCCCATCGCGTCTTTCCCTTTCTGCTTGAGACAGCAAATCTCTTCCCACTTCTTAAAACCACAGAGCTGACGGATACAGCCCTTGCCTTTAAGTCAAGAAAAATAACACATCTGTAACAGAGATTACTGGGTTAGAAAGCAACGCCAGTACTCCTATCTCGGTGCCTGAGTATAAAAATTATATTTATAGGAAATTTCGTGTGGCAGGCCCTGAGATAAGCAGCCTCGAACCTTAGCTCATGAGTCCGCACGCTGATTCTGTGAGGACGGGATGACCGCGTTGTCAAGGTGAACATTAGGGCAAGGAGAAGGCAGGAAACCTGTCAGCGCCACAGAACTGAGCTTCGTTTCCAGGTCAGGGCAGGATTAACAATCTTTACAGCCTCCTCCTTCTCCATCTGTTTCTTCCTACTTAGCTACACTCTGCAGGCTACACGTGTGGGAGGCAGCCCCGGGGACCATGACTGTAGGACCCTGACTCCTGGTAAGATCTCATGAGCCCCATGTCTGTGAACTCCAGGAGCAATGTGTTGGAGAGATCAAGTGAAGCTGCACCTGCCTCATTTTCCCTTCCAGGAATATGTGCAGAACACCAGGCAGTGGGGCAGAACTCAATAGAGGAAGGCAGGTCACTCATAGGCTAGCAACTTCCTGAAGAAGTGACTCAGGAGAAATAGTATAGACCAAAATGGGAACATCAAACATGAGCCAGCAGGAGTCCAGTCCCTGAAAGATGGGCGCCTGAGAGGCCCCAGAACTAGGTTTATAAAGGTGAATCATAAACCTGGTCGGGGCAGACAAGGAATTCTTCACTTTCCAGGACATCTAGAGCCGGATGGATGCTCACACTGAGGCTTTGGGCTCTGTCCTCCCGCTGTTTTGACGTGGCTCTCCTGGGCTGGATCTACAGCCTAATCGTCACGGCAGATGCCACCACCACTGAAGGGAAAGAAGGCCTGGCTTTCCCTCTCTGTGTCCTCTGCTCACCACCTTGCCCATACCGCCTGGGCTCGGGTGAATTGTGAAAAAAAGGGAAAAGGAACTATGTTCTAATAACAGAAGTCCCACACTACAGAGCAAGTCACTTTTGCTCCTAAGGTCTTCCCAGAGCTTGAGTACCGCCTTCTCTCCTCCTTCCGTCTGTTCCTCCCGCTCATGGTGACTGGTATTTGGTAGAAGCCCAGCTGTAATCTTTCAGTTTGATGGTGAGCTCTTGGAAGAAATAGAAAGGAGCCCCTGCCAATCAATCGGCTCTCAGTGGCTTCCAAGGAAAGCAAGATGTAAGCTCCTCTTTCAGCCCAAGAGCCCTGCATTTTGTTGGGCATGCCATTGTCATAGCTACCTCCTCTTTTCTGTCGGTGGTGTATGTCAGGAGCAGAGGGAAGTAGCATTGGAGAAGCAGCTCTGTCCTGAGGAAAGGAGGACAGGAAGGAGGGGTCAAGACCACGGCCCTTCCTTTCCCTCCTCAGCAAGCTCCGGGCTATTGAGCTGGCTCCGCGTGTTAAGTGGGTATGACTTGACTTTATCTGACTGAATTAGCACTTCTATAATAATCCGTAAAGCACAGAACGTGCGCCAAATGCAAGTTTACCGTGTAGGAGATCCGTCTTCATCATGTTAATTGAACTTTCAGAGCAGATGGGTTTCCTTTGCGAGCCACATTTTATTACGTTTCATTAGCATCATGCTAATGGCAGTACAATAGCAGGAACTTTGGACATTAAAACAATTTTCTGATGGCTCAACTACATTTTCTGTGTCGTTAACTTGAACGCTGGCCTGATGAGTCAGAATTTTTCTCTGCCTTCTCTTTTCTGAAAATTCCTGAAGCCCTAGACACAGCTTCTAACATTTAAGTTGATTTTTCCTAAACTAACTTTTTTAATGGAAACTAATGAGTTTTTTTGTTTGTTTTGTTTTGTTCGTTGTTTGGCTGGTTGGTTGTTTTTTGTAAGCCTCTGGATTATCTTGGTCCAAAGGTATGGTTGGTTCTGAGTCCCAAAGAATCCTTCTGTTCTTCCCCGCTCTGTTCCCTGCCTACTTCAAGTTAAGTATGAAGTATCTTACAGTTGTCTCTTGATGACGAGCCGGCAAGTGACCTGGCTTCAGGAGCACTGCAGATATCAAATCTGTATTACTGTGCTTCTATAAGATTGCAGGTTTGCTATAGTCTGTGTACATCATCTCATGATTTTAAATTATCTCTGTTATGCTTAATATAGTGTAGGTGCCATGCTAGTAGCTGTTTACACTATATTGTCTTGTGTTTCTTTGTTTTGTTTTTTCAAGACAGGGTTTCTTTGTGTAGCTTTGGATCCTGTTCTGGAACTCGCTTTGCAAAAACTAGGCTGGCCTCAAACTCCCAGAGATCTACCTGCTTCTGCCTCCTAAGTGCTGGTAGTAAAGATGTGTACCACTACTTCCCGGCTTACTATATTGTTTAGGAAACAAGAAAAAAATGTCTTTACATGTGCAATGAAAATATTTTTTTTCAGATACTTCTGACATACAGGTGACTGAGTCTGTTGAAGTGGAATCCATGGACACAGAGAGTTAGCCAATATATAATGGGATAGCATTTAAAAAGATCAGTGCAAATGAGATGCTCAAATCCAAATCCCAACTTCATCATTTCCTAATTGCGTGACCTCAGGGAGTAATTTTGTTGCTTTCAGCTACATTTCCTGTCTATGCAAGAGCACCGGATTCCCTGGTTCAGGACCTGCAAGTTAGTGCCCAATGGGTTATAGCTGTGGGCACTGAGGCAGACTTGGAGCCAGGGGTCATTTTAGGGAAGTCTCTGAGGCCCGTGACAGGACCCAACATTTATTCTCTGTAAGTGGAAGACTACTGGAGGCTCCTGAATTGAGGAACCCTTGGGCTGATTGAGATGGTAGAAAATTACTCTGGCAATTTTATTGAGTATAGAATACAGGGGAGAGAGGTAACCAGGGACAAGAGTGGAGGTTTAGTCTAGTAAGATGATGAGGAATGGTCAAGGTGGGGGTTTGAGGGGGTATGAAGATAGTTGAAAGGTATGGCGGTAAGAGTCCCTCATGACCCTAAAGTCTGTCTGCCCCTCCCCCAGCGGGCCTGGACTTAGCCCTGTGTCTCACTATCTGCCATGTTACTCAGAAGGCTTCAACTTCTTAAGAGTTTTCCCCGGATGCTGCCAAGCAGAATCCCAAGTCATTTCCCTGCAAAAGCCAAGAACAGAGGCTCCTGGGAACTCGTGGGTAAGCGGCTCTTACTGAGGTACGAGTGTGCAGGCTTCTTCTGTTCTCTGGGGTGCTTTAGTAACACAGGCTTTTGTCTCACTCGGATCCTGGGCCTGAGGACATTAAGTTATCCCATTTCACAGACCAGTAAACTGAAACTAGGAGAAGGTAGAACTTACACTCAAGGGCGTACTGTTACTTGCTTCCCTGTGAAGATGGATGACATATCCCTTAGAAACGTTGAGGTCCTAATAAAGAGCGATGTTAGGTAAATTCAAGATGAGTGTAGGAAAAGAAAAATTGCAAACCTAATAATAAAGTTTAAGATGCCTAAAACGTTCACGGTGTGAAATATAGTAGGTATAATTCTTACAGTTCCATTTGCCCATTGACTTGAAGGTAATTTTTTTTCTCAATAAGAAACAAAGGGACTGCAGAGATGGCTCAGTGATTAAGAGACCTCAGTGCTCTTGCAGAGACCAGGGTTTGATTCCCAGCACCCACATGGTGGCTCACAACTGTGTGATTCCAGTTCCAGGAAGATCTAGTGCCCTCTTCTGGCCTCTGAGGGCACTCACTACACACACACGCCTCCATAGATAAAAATAAAAAGCTTAAAAAAAAAATGAAAGAATAAACCCAATATTTTCTCCCCACATAAAACTACAAAGTATCTGTACTCGCCTCAGTTAATCCCCACGAGGGCTCTAGGAGACTAATTATCACCGTTTTTCTGGCAAAGTTACTGAGACAGGCCTAGCTTTCTACTGTAAGATGCGGTGCTTTCACGCTGAGCAGAACGGTCTTTATGAACATCTGAGACAAAGCGTCTTTTGAGAGGAACAAATTCAGATGAGCTGTAGGCAATGACTGTTGCCAGTAACACCCAGTGTGTACTCAACACTGTTGGGAGTAGATTTTAAGTGTTCTCAAAACTATTTGAGGTAATGTGTACGTAATGACCTTGACTTAGCCATTCTGATATATATGTATGTGTATATATGTATATATATATATATGTGTGTATCATATGTGTGTGTGTGTAAACATCATGTTGTGTGTAAATGTACACAATTTTTATCAATTAAAATAAGTGGGACTGTGAACAGTTTGTACACACTGTATGTCATTCGCGCAGAAGGGATATCCTGTCAGGGCTGATTTCTCCAGGAGCCTTCTAATGCCATCTCTAAATATGGATGTCAAAATGTTCTCACCCTCTGGGGAGGCTGCAGCCATCTGAAGATTGCATGTTTAAAAGACTGAAATGGAAGAACATAGCTTGAGTTCATAGTGAAAAGAAAGACGTCTCCCCACGGGAGAGCTGTGCATCAGGGAGCCAGCAAGGGGTAGGGGCTTGCTGAGCTCCCCGGCAACAGAGAGGCTCCTTCAGGAAGCAGTAGGCCAGGCCCATGGCTAAGAATCTAGCTCCACTGCCAAGTCCCTGTCTCGTCTTTTGTCAAGCAAACAGAGTCACAGTAGATTATGCTGACAGGGATGAAAACATGCAGGCTAAAAGCACATCTAAGATTGGAAAAATGTTTCTCCCCTGAAACGGGGTAGTTTGAGGAAACTATGTAGTGTGGGCAGGCAAGTGTGGATGTACATCTTTCCTCCGTTAACGGAATGGGGGCAGGGGCCACTCAGGACTGCGAATGAAAGTTGCAAGCCAGTTCTTCAAAGAGCACAGTATGACCGCAAGTGTACAACAGCCTGGAACCACTCCAGATAGCAAGACAACAAATCCGGGACTGAAAGATAGAATCCGAGGTCAAACTGATTGCTATTAGTTCCAGGTGTTACCAATAGATGTGTGTTCCTGTGTGTGTTCACATGTATTTTCATGTGTGTGCACATGTATACTGCACGTGTGTTCATGTGTCTGCACGTGCATGCGTGTGTGCATATGTAAGTGTGTTTGACTGATATAATATTTAAAGCTTTTTAAATCATGACCAAAGATGCTCTTTTTGTCTTTTTGGTAAAGAGAAGAAGATCAGACAATTCATTTTCCACACAAGGGGCTGGCTGCTTGGGAGCAGTGGCCCTCGTTGAAGCACATGGCACTCTCTAGGTGTGCTCCTGGCTTATTTAAATCAGCTGTGCTTTGGAGAGGGTCTGGATGTGTCCTTAATGGCTCCTGTGTTGGCAGCCTACTCCAGAGAGTAGGAAACTGGATCGTGTAGAGGGTGTGGTTGTGTCATTAAGAGAGCTGCCCTAGGAAGGCATTCACTGTGTGGCCAAGAGTTCTCAGAAGGAAGTGATTATAAAAGGGGAGGGTCCACCCCTCCTCACTCTCTGGCCTCCTGTCTGGCCATTTAATGTCCTCTCTTCATGAAGCTCCTGACCTTGGACCCCCAAAACAGTGCTCAGTGAATGCCTTTTCTTTACCCAGCACCAGCATTTTGACAGAGCAATAGAGATGCCTGTTTAGCCTTGCTAGCTCTCAAGTTGGTAGTCTGGACTTCAATGTGGGGTTCCAATCTCAAGATCTAAAGGGGCTCCAAATCAGCTGCCCAACTCCACTGAAGACTTTTTGCCATCTCAGAAGGCTTCTGGCCATATCCAAGGTGACCAGCCTTGCATTTGAACAGCAGAGGAGGCTCCATCCCTTCTCCACCAACCCTGTGGCTTTATAAAGTAAGATTAAAGTGAGTCCCCGTGAGTAGATTTTACACTTTCCATCTCTCTCAAGGGTCTGGGATGAGACGGACAAAGGGTCAGACTTTAAAGAGAACCCATTTGGTACTTTGCAGCTGCAGAGTCTCCCCCTCCGTCAGTTCTTTCTGCCTACTTTGTTCTAATATCAAGAAAGGGCAGGATTTTAATAATATCGCTCTGGAATGACTCTCTTCATGCATGAATTATTTCTCATTTACAGAGGTCTGCGAGATGCCTTCCCCCTGCGGGAAATGATGAGTGTTTTCATTGCCAGACACGTTGCTGTCAGACTTCATGGAGTTGATGGCTGAGACTATTTTCCCACGGAGTCCCTCTGCAGTCGCCAGCTCAGCTGTCACACGCCTGAAATAGAAGCTCCTGTCAAGGCATGTATGAGACTTGTCACAGTCACGGTGGCTAATGGCAGGTGACTGCTGTCGGAGAATTCAGGCAGATGGAAGTTTGGGAAGGGCCACCTCTGTGTACTGGACCTCACCAGGACCCTCGGGACTATCATTGCCATCGCTTTTGCAGGTAGGAGACAGAAGCTCAGAGAGGTTCCAACACTGTCCCGAGGTCACCTAGTCAGTAAATACCAGCCTGACATTTAAGCCTCTTCTGCCAGCTCCTAACTCATTCATTACTAGTGTCCCATTGCTCTGCTCCTGTAAGAGTCCCCACCCAGGACCCAGGTTCACACTGAAAGCTGAAAGGTTGAATTCTGAGGTGGGTATCCACAGGTATCAGCGACTTCCTGTTATGATAACAAAATAACTGAGATGTTCAGCTCATAAAGAAGTAATGCTTTACTTTGACTACAGATCGTGAATTCCAGGGCATTGTCAGAGGCCTTTGGTGGGATAGACCATGGCAGGGTGACTGCAGAGCCAAACAAGTCCCTTTGGTGAGGAAGACCATGGTGGGGATGATTGCAGATCAAAACCAGTCCCTTTGGTGAGGAAGACCATGGCAGGGTGACTGCAGTGTCAAAGAAGTCCCTTTGGTGGGGTAGACCAGGGCAGGGTGACTGCAGAGCCAAACAAGTCCCTTTGGTGTGGTAGACCATGGTGGGGTGACTGCAGAACCAAGCAAGTCCCACGGTCAAGAAGCAAAGCAGAAAAGAGGACATATGTGGCCCACAATCCCTTTTGAGGGTCATCCTCAATGACTAAGGACCACCTTCTAGGCCTTAGTCCATCTCCTAACAGTACCACCTGGGGTTTAACACATGGGCCATCGACGAACATTCTGGATCTGAACTGTAGCAATGCCACAATGTGACCATTTCTACGTGACACACTCTTGAAAGAGATTTTAGTTTGCATGCCCTGGCCCAACCCACACAAGTCCCCACTTGGACAGATGCAAAAATCAAAGCTTACAGAGGTTTTGACTTGCCGAGGATTGGACAGCTTGGAATGGGAATCTGAACTCTGTGCTGGCAGGCATACCCCATCCTTTGCTGTTTTCTTTACTTAAGTGGTAGGGGTATGACAGCCCCAAGGGTAGTGCTCATATCACTATAGAATGTGAAATCCATTCAGGGAGTCATGGACACACCCTTCTGATTTAATGATATGCACATACACAATCAATGCTAGATAAACAAAACATGTAAAAACTCAAGCTTAAACTTTGTTTTTTCTAGTGTTTCAGTCAAAGCAAACTTTGGCTTAGGCAAAATAAGTGAGGTACGCTTTGTTTTATAATTCCAGAGATAACTGTAGTTAAAAACAGGAAGGTGGGGCTGGGTGGTGGTGCTTTAATCCCAGCACTCAGGAGGCAGGGACAAGCAGATCTCTGTGAGTTCGAGGCCAGCCTGGTCTACAGAGTGAGTGCCAGGACAGGCTCCAAAGCTACAGAGAAACCCTGTCTAAAAAAACAAAACAAACAAACAAAAAATCAGGGAGGTGGCACTCGCAGCAAGGATTTCCAGGATGGTTTGAGTGACAGAAGCTGGGATGCATACGAACTCCTGGTGACACTAGTGGATGCTCCAGGATGGGGACCGAGCAGGTTCTGCAGGCTCCCTCACACCCACATCTACCCATGGGGCTGCTTCAGTGCTCGGTCACCAGGAGAATCAGTCAGGATGCAGGCAGATGCTATGCCTCCCCGTGTGTGGGCTCTTTGAGATGAGCCAAGTCTGTTCTACTTTTCGAAGTGGCAATCAGGGCTAGTTGGTGCAGATGGAGACTAGGAAATGCACCTGCCATGGCAGTCAGGTGACCTGGGAGGGCTCTGTCCCCACCCCCACCCTTGTCAGGAGGAAGGGAGCCCCTAATGAGAGGAGGCAGGTCATTAAAGTCCCTACAGCAGGACTTTAAACAGAAAACTGCTCTGTGGCTAAGGCCTGGCTTGCTCTCAGTCCTCAAGTATGGGAACCCATTTCTAGAAGGGCTACAGGATATGGAATCAGGGATCCCAGACCCCAACTGTAATGCGTTCCTTTACACAAACTATTTTTCCTGAAGACAGTGCCTCTGACCTTGCTGGGCCTGAGCAGCTAATCTCAGTGGCCCAAGCTCACCCCCATTCCACTTGGCACAAGCACTTTCTGCTGAAGAGGTTGGTCACCTTATTGGGGCTGTAGTTAACACACCTGTGGTGTTCTTGCCTAGCATAGGCCCTTTTCTGGAAACGGCCCCTCTGCCACATTGGGAGTAGGTTCCACCAGCCTCAGACTGTCTCCTCGCCACAGCACAGCTGACAGGACCTGGTTCTGATCTGTAACCTCACACAGGTGCATGAGCAAGCTACAGAGGATGAGTTCGAAGTTCTCGGACTTGGGGGCACACAGGTGAATCAGGCATCCAGTCTGGATTATGAGCCCTGGTTCCCTTAATTTGGATATCAGGAAATTTATATCTTATATGCAGGAAACTGCTTAAATCTTAAGCAGTTACCAACTGACACTCGGTGAGCCATTTCTCCACAGGCTACTGACTCTGTATAAGCTGAGACTGCTCGTTCCTTTTCCGGCTGCCCAGACCCGAATAATCACACAGAAACTATATTAATTACAACACTGTTTGGCCAACAGCTCAGGCATATTTCTAGCTAGCTCTTATATCTTAAATGAACCCATTTCTATTATTTTGCATTTTACCTTGAGGCTCATGGTTTGTTACCCCTTGCTTCTTGAGCAGCTACATGGCGTCTTTTTTACTCTGCCTAGTCTCTCTCTCTCTCTCTATATATATATATATATATATGAACGTGTGTGTGTGTGTGTGTGTGTGTGTGTGTGTGTGTGTGTGTTCAGATTTCCTGCCTGGTTTTGCTCTGCTAAGCCACTGGCCAAAACAGCTTTATTCATCAGCCAATAAAAGCAACACATAAACAGAAGGACATCCCACATCATCCTGTCCCCTATGTTTACATTGTTCCCAATTCTGTGACCTCTCAATGTTCCTGTCTTTCTGACCCCTTTGCATCTTCCAAGGGGCCCCCCAGGAATAACCAGCCCATGCTTTGTGTCTAAGTAGTGCACTTAAATAATCTTGTTCAAACTTATACGTGCCAGAGCTGTATTCAGTGTCTGGAGACACAAAAACAAAGACACGAGCTTTTCCTTGCTGCCCAAGTGATGTAATCAGACAATCATGTGAAAATCATAACCATAATGTGACATTGGTGTTCAAAGCCAAAGGAGGCAAAGGGTCCATGTCTTTAATATACACTTGTAAATGAAAAGCTATTGTAAAAAACTGGTTAAAGCATTAAGGATGGATGCTCGCGGCCATAGCAATAGAGGCATTGTAGCAGGGGATGGAGGTTGAGCTCAGAATAAAGGAAGGATATGTCTGGATTTACAGCCAAGGGGCAAGAGCGGGCAGTAAACTGAACATCTCTAAGAGAAGCATCCGCAATAAGGGGATTCCTGCTAAACTGACATAGCTTAGGAGCTGCCTTAAGTAAACACCATCGGCTGGGTAGAAGGCGTGACTTAAACAGAAAGCCATTTTCTCACTGTTCTGGAGGTCAAGGTGCAGAGTCCATGCTGGACCTTTCCCATTTAAAAAAAAAAAAAAGGAAGCAAACTGACCTCTTTATTTAAAAAAAAAAAAAAAAAACAAAGCAAAACACTGGTGCAGCCTGTGCCTTCTTGTCATAGGCATCTTTGTGACTGGCTACTTTGCATGGAGAAGCATCTCCATCAGTATTTGCGACACACAAGAAATTTAATCCGATACTACTGTGTCATTACCCTCACCACAAATATTAGCAGGATTTGCCACCATTAGAGCAAAATGACTAATAGACCAATGACGTAAGGTGCCAAAATGTGTTCCGAGCATCCTGCCTGCTTCCCAACCACTTTTTCTTCCATTCTTTTTCCTTGACAAGAGTTTTGAAATTGCGAATTCTAGATGATATACGAGCGCCCTTGATTTTGTACAGATTTGAAAAATATTAGGCACTTGGCTCCAGGAGCCCATATTTTATTATCATCTACCCTTGCTGGGTGTGTGAATTGGGCATCCTGCAGGGAGGATGCTTGATAGTATCCACTGAAACAGCAAGAATATCTTCCTTCTACCCAACCGTCCCTGCTCTGGGCAGCCTGGTCAGCCTGTTCCAGTTATCTATGGCTATCTGACTTCTGATCTAGAAATGCAAGCACTGGAAACAAGCACACTGTTCCTGTCACCCACACTCCTGGGATACCGAGAGAGCCACTCGCAGGGTCTCTCATGCAGTTGTGATCACAGTGAGGCTGGAGTCCAGTTGTCAAAAGCTAGAAATCCAAGACGGTGTGCCCTTGTGGCTGCCACGGTACTTGCTGGCCTCTGAGTTGGGAATGTGGATTACTCTGTGGCTATTCTTTCTATGCCCTCGAACACTGGGAGCGGGCTGCAGGAGGGAGAGTTTCTCAGTGAGTGTTCCGGGAGGCTGAAAGTCGAAGATTCAAAGCCTGCTAAGAGCTGTTTCCAGGACTGATGTGGCGTCAGCTCTGCTGTGTTCTATTTGTGACAGTAGTTGCTCGGTTAACCCTCCCACCACGACCCCACATAGCCCAGTACCCTTGAATTGGTCATTAACACACCTTCCTGCTCAACTATGTTCATAGCAGCATTGTTCGTAATAGCCAGAACCTGGAAACAACTTAGATGCCCTTCAATGGAAGAATGGATGAACAAAGTATGGAATATATACATATTAGAGTACTACTCAGCAGTAAAAAACAAGGACTTCTTGAATTTTGCATACAAATGGATGGAAATAGAAAACACTATCCTGAGTGAGGGAAGCCAGACCCAAAAAGAGGAACATGGGATGTACTCACTCATATTTGGTTTCTAGCCATAAATAAAGGTCATTGAGCCTATAATTTGCGATCCTAGAGAAGCTAAATAAGAAGGTGAATCCAAAGACGTAAACATACGCATCCTCCTGAATATTAACCTTCATCAGGTGATGAAAGGAGACAGAGACAGAGATCCACATTGGAGCACCGGACTGAAATCTCAAGGTCCAAATCAGGAGCAGAAGGAGAGAGACCACGAGCAAGGAACTCAGGACCGCGAGGGGTGCACCCACACACTGAGACAATGGGGATGTTCCATTAGGAACCCACTAAGGCCAGCTGGCCTGGGTCTGAAAAAGCATGGGATAAAACCGGACTTGCTGAACATAGCGGACAATGAGGACTACTGAGAACTCAAGAACAATGGCAATGGGTTTTTGATCCTACTGCACGTACTGGTTTTGTGGGAGCCTAGGCAGTTTGGATGCTCACCTTACTAGACCTGGATGGAGGTGGGTGGTCCTTGGACTTCCCACAGGTCAGGGAACCCTGATTGCTCTTTGGGCTGACAAGGGAGGGGGACTTGATCGGGGGAGGGGGAGGGAAATGGAAGGCGGTGGCGGGGAGGAGGCAGAAATCTTTAATAAATAAATAAATAAATAAATAAATTTTAAAAAACCACACCTTCCCAGTTTTATGAAAGACATTGAGAACTCTGGTACACATTAGGCTCTTTCGTGAGAGCGTTCAACTGCAAGTGACAGAAGCCAGCTGCACACAGCAGAGCTTTGCAGAGCTGAGAGGGACTAAAAACAGGCCTGGCTGAGGCAGGAAGCGCTCAGTAGACCACTGGGCTCTGCTGCTATAATAAACAATGTCTGCGATTGGCCTGCTCTGGCCTCTCAGTGGGAGTCAACAATCCAGGAGAAAAACCATGGCTCAGGAGCTTAGTCTAGGGGTCAAATCTTTGGCTAGGGATCTGGCAGAAGGTCCTTCCACAGTTACACCCTATAGTTTCTTTCCAACACAGAGTCAGCTAAGGGGTGAGGCAATAATCTATAGAGGATTTCCACATGGATGAGCAGGAACATTCCTTCCTCTGGGATTCTTCCTCACTAGGTTGCACACTGCACTCGTGACCATGCATGCTTCTGAAGTACCAAGCCAGGAAGAAGGGACTGGGAGGCTAGACATGGCTGGCTAGGTCACCTACTCATCAGGTGGCTTAATAGTGTTAATCTTTGCCAGACTCAGTTTCCTTGCCTATAAATGAAGATGAGTAATCTGTCTGGTCTGGGTTCTTGGGAGGATTAGTGACAACCTGTGTAGAGTATGGTATACAGTCTGTGGCGTATAGATGGTGAGCTGCAGTTCCCTGATGCAGAAGCAGGTGTGACCCACCCCCATCCTTTCTACCCCTCCCCCACGACCACCATGGAATCTCGCACCTTCATGATGGGTGTCTTAGTTTTGATTACTGTAATAAAAACCATAATAAAAGCAATGTGGGGAGAAAAGGGTTTACTTGGCTTACACTTCCACATCACTGTTCATCATCAAGAAAAGTCAGGACAGAAACTCAAACAGGGTAGGAACCTGGAGGCAGGGGCTGATGTAGAGTCCATGGATGAGTGCCATTTACTGGCTTGCTCTCCATGTCTTGCTCAAACTCCTTTCTTATAGAATCCTGGACCATCAGCCTAGGGATGACACCATGCACAATGGGCTGAGCCCTCCCATGTCAATCACTGACTAAGAAAATACCCTACAGACTTGCCCACAGCCTGATCTTATGAGGAATTTTCTAAATTAGGTTTTCCTCCTCACAGAAGACTTTAGCTTGTGTCAAGTTGACATAAAATTAGCCAGCCTGACAGGTTATGAGCTGACTAGCTATTCAGAGATAAGAAGCAGGATTGGGGCCTGTTATCATGTAAATCAGGTATGTGCAGTGCCCATGCCACTACAGGTCTGAACATGAGCCATGGAGACACAGGTCATCCTTGATACAAGAATGCCAACTTTATTGTGCTTGGGGGCAGCTTATATAGGGCTCTGGCCACACCCCAGCTCTCGGGATCTTTCAGCTTCAGCCACCAGAAACCATTCTCCAGCCATCAAGGCCTCTGTTCAGAGCAGCTGCAAGCACAGGTAAACAGGTTGTTTTACTAAGTTCACTCCTGCAGGCAAAGGATCTGAGGTAGACAAAGAGAGTCAAGGGGCCGGGGGTCTGCAGCTCCCAACAGCTCCTCCTTTACTGTATAATTAGACCAGGCCTGTCTTGGGTTGCAAAAGCGCATGACAGGCTCCTGTCTTACCCATCTCTGGCTCACTGATCTTTCCATAGCCTGCTAATCTATACTGCTCTCGGAGGAAGCCCACTTTCTTGGCCGGGATGGCTCAGCACAAGTTGACTCACTGAAACAGGCACCATGCCTGGAACCCGGACCACAATGGCAGTCATCTCGTTAGCCCAACAACTGCTCAAAAGACACAAAACTTGAGAACAGTTAAGGGCAGAATCATTAATTAGCCACAGATAGCCACATGAGAAGCCCTATTTTGGCTCTGGTTTTCCATCTTGCTGTGCTATTAAACAGGGTAGAATCCTGCACAGCCAAGCTTCAAAATTTTAAATAGGCACGAAGTCCACAGAGATACCATCCTGTGAAGGTAGATACTACACCACATTGGGATGGATTCCAGAAACAAACTCCTGAGAACCCTTGCTAACATTCTTGTAAAGTGATCATGGTCCTCATCACTATAATGATAATGTGCTTTGGCCATAAACCATAGTACTGGGCCAACATTTAGCACAAAGAGAAAGAAAATTCAGAAAAAAAAAAGACAAGCAAAACAAAACACAAACTGCCAAATAGTTTCCTTAACTGATCCTCCTGCCTCTGCCTCCTTCAGCAAATCCTACCGGCATGTGCCACCAGAACTGGCCACAGTGGCATGCCTCCACCACCACGGCTGGGAGCTGGGGCAACAGGCACACTGGGGAACCCTCTGCGACTGCTGCACAGGCTACTCCTGCAGGAAAGCTCACCACTTGGGCATGCAGAGTCATCTTCTGGACCTCTAACTGCCCATGTGAAGCTTGGCTCCAGTGCTGCCTCTCTGCCCACAGGGGCTCTGGAAAGCAGGCTTGCTCTCAAGAATCACAGCAGGGGTTCGCACTCCCTCTGCTCCTCAGGCCCACAATGGCAGACAGGCTCCTGAGCCCCACTTCCTCCAGTAAACAACCATTCAGGGAATTCAGCTGTTGTTTCTCTGTAAACTACTTCCTGCTGTTTGTTGGGCAAAGTATCTCATCCTCTGTGGAAACAAAAGAAGAACCTCTTTTACAAAGCAACATATCCTTATACCAGTATTTTAAAGTCAAGATACCTTTCTTAGCAGTTCCCAGAATCAAACGTCTTTCTCCAGTCAAAAAATCAAAAGACAACACAATAACATACATCTGTACACATCCCATCTGTTTCCTCTTAATCTGACTGTCTATACTCTCTTTTAAAAAACTTACTCTTTTTCTTCCTTTTTTTTTTTTTAAAAAGAAAAGCACATATAGACACATACCCATCTTCTATCCACCTTCACCATTCCCAAGGGTAATTTCTCAGGGTTCCTTGGTTCTCGATCTTGATGGGAGCTTCCACCTGTACGTCCATGCCACTACATGGCATAACACAAATTGGGTAAGGGCCTGAAGACTTAAACACACACACACACACACACACACACACACAGAGAGAGAGAGAGAGAGAGAGAGAGAGAGAGAGAGAGAGAGAGAGAGAGAGAGAGAGAGAGATGGGGACACAGGTCATCCTCGATACAAGAATGCCAAGTTTATTGTGCTTATATAAGTCTCTGGCCACGCCCCAGCTCTTGGGATCTTTCAGTTGCAGGCCCTCCAGAAACCACTCTCCTGCCATCAAGGTCTCATGCTCGGAGCAGCTACAGGCTGCAGGCTGTTTTGCTCAGTTCACTCCACCAGGCAAAGGGTCTGAGGCAGGGCTCTGCAGCCCCTAACAGGTATGGACTAGAAAGAAATCATGGCTAAAAGGCAGCCCCTGCTTACCCCAAGATGGTAATACCTGCTTGCCCCTGGAGTTTGGGGATGAGGGCTACAAGTCTCATGTGACAGCACATCTGAATCCAGATGTCGTGACCAGACACCAGGTACACTCTGTGCTATTTTTAAGCTGCGATTCCTCGGGAATTACCTTCCTCTTCTTTCATTCCCAGGGTCCTCTGTTCTCTACACAGGACTTTGTTCTTTTCTTTATGTCTCTTCTCCATCTAAGAGTAATGGGATGAGCTCGTGACTCCTGCCAGCCTCAGAGCCGCTCGGCTTTGAGAATGTACTCAGAACCCTTTAATGGCGCTTTAATGTCAGGTGCAAAATGAGGCCTTTCCCGAGCCTTTAAAGCATGCTCGAAAGGACAAAGTGGTCTTGTCAGAGCCCTGATTCATCTCGTAGCAGATGGGCTCTTCGTTAGGTGCACCTTGTATCCACCTGGGAATTCACCACCTTTAGTGGAGACAGAGGTTTGATAGCGGCAGCAGATAATTGCTTCCTTTCTTGTCCTGACCCTTACACCAAAGACGGTCAACACATTCAAATTCCTTCTCTTCTCTGCCAGACTGGAGCACTAGGGTAGGTTAGTTGGACAAATGACCACTTTTCTTTCCAGCAGCTTGGTCTGAACCCAAATACCAAGTCCAAGGTTACTTGTGCTAAATGAAAGATCCAGGGTAGACAACTCACGTTCCTGAAGTGCACTCTCGATAGGAGACTATTTCTGTCGCTCTTGGAAGCACTCTACCCCAAAGCTTGGGTTAAGACTCCAGCAAATACTGTGATGTAAGTTGTCCTTGCCCTGGTTTTCCACCTAATGTTCTGACCATTATCTCCATCCTCTTGTATATTCGTGGCTCTGAAACACTAAAGAATCTCAGGACTTGGTCCTGCTCCCTAGTCTATTCGGTCACCGCTTGAGCATTTTCTCTGTGTTCATGACTTCAATTGTCTCCTGTAGGCAGATGGCTCACAATCCTTAGGTAGAAAAGCCACACCTGTCCCCAAATCTCAAACTCATATGACTATCTGGCTTCTTGACATCTTCCTGGAACATGCCAAAGTCCTCAGATGCAGCCTGTTATAAAATCTGAACTGGTCCCCCGTCCCAGAAGCTATCTACCTCCAGGTTTCCTCCTCCACCAGCCTCCAAATAAACCAGGCATCTTCTCTGGCACGTCGTCTTCCCACCACCCTGCCCACTGCATCACTGGTCACTACTCCATCTCCTGACCAGCTCACAGGACCACTTGTTTGAGCTGCATCATGAGCACAGCATCCTGTATCATCTTCTACCTAAAGCTTTCATCCAGCTTGTTCATGGTCACACTTTGTTTTCTACATCACACACGTTCTGAAACATAGATCTTGTGTTTCCCCTATTTAAAAACATTTAGTTTTTTTAACTTATTATAAGGTAAGAATCCACATCCTTGAGCCAGGCATGGCGACACACACTTGTATTCTTAGTAAGGCTGACACAAGAGGGTGGGTTTGAGGCTAACCTGAGCTACATGCAAGTTCAAGGCCAGTCTGAGCTACATAGTAAAGCTACCAAAGGAGAAACTCTGAACACTTACTATGTCCGCAGGGCCATTCACGGCCTGGCCTCTCAGTCACATTCAGCATGTCACCTGGCGCTGCCTCTGGCTGTTGACAAGACCCTTAGCAAAGCTGTGGCTCACAATATCTTCTGTTTCTTTCCTGACCCTTCCCTTACTTTCTAGAGTGTTTACTCTTGTTCAGATCTCTGCTCGATTATTGTTTTTCAAGGGAGGTCTTCCCTTACCTCTGAAAATGTCAAGTCCCCAGTGTGTGTTCTCAGAGTTGATCACAGCACTGTCATGGTGACACAGGGGAATTCCCTGATCACAGCATACACCATCAGAGGTAGGGACTCTTTCCTTCATGTGTTCCCCAGGGCAGGAGCTGTGTTTCTTTGTTGTTGTTGCTGCTGCCATTGTATTGCAGTCGCTGGGACAGTGTTCGCATACATTGCAGGCAGGCCACTGTTTTAAAATCAACAGATAATAAATGGACACCCAGAAAAAAAGCCATGTCAGTTAAGAGAGGGAGCAGCGAGCCTCTGGGATACCTCAGATCCTGTGGAGAAGTAGAAGGGAAGGGGGCTGTTCACTGAGGTCTGACTGTAGCCAGGGTCACCATGGACTATGCTCATCACCAGTGTCTTCATGGTAGTCGCAGTGACAGCTACCCCAATTACTTGTCACTGTCGATGGGACTCGATTTAGAATCATTTAGGAAGTGAGTGAGGTACCCTGTTTGGAGAGGGAGAGGATGTCGAGCATGTTTCCAGAGAAGACTGAGAAAGACAAACCCTGCACAGTGGCAGCACTATCTCATTGGGCTATAGGCCTGGGCAGAATCATGGGGTAAGGGAAGGTGTGAGTGAAACACAGGCATTCGCTCTTTCTGTTCCTCACCATTTAAGATGCAGGGGACAGCCTGCCATGTGCTGCCACCACCATGATGGGCTGCCCAAGTGTGCCTAGGAGATGACAGGAACTGAGCTTCCTGAAACTGTGAGATGAAACAAATCTTTTCTTCAAGTGTTTGTGCTGTTTCTCAGGGGTCTGTCACAGTGGTGGCAAAGGTAACTAACACAGAAGCTCACAGCTCTGCGTGGGTTTCCAGCTATAAGCTAAGTTTGTGACGGTGGCTCGTTCCATCCTAATGCAGCATTGCTGAATGACTGCTTTGTCATTGCTAAGGTAGAGCCCATCCTGTGTTAATTATTGCAGTGTCGACTAGAGAGCCAGGGTCACATTCAGTTTTCTGAGCCCAGGTTTCTTCCCCTGAAGAGCAAGAGTTACACAATCAAGCTGGTTTGAGAAGTAGATGAGCTGGCTCGGGGAGTCGCTGGATACAGTTCTAAGTACTCTGGGGGCTGTGTGGGCTCTGAGGAGCAGAAGAGAGGAGGTGGGGTAACTGGGGATGGGCTAGGGTTGGGTCCTGAAATATGGAAAAGAGGAAGAACAGGAAGATGGGGCAGAGGGGGAGAGGGGAGAGAAAAGGAATGTTTCAGAGAGCAGAAGGCAGAGGCAGGGATGGCATATGCCTGGGCTGGAGGGCAAAGAAGAGCAGAGCAGAGCATAGAGGACTCACAGAGGCTTGAACTTTTGACCATGACGAGTCTGGTAGTTTGCTAGCTGAGGATAGATGTAGTATTCCTTAAAACCTCTTTCTTTATTAGAAATCAAGGAGTAAATACAACCAAGTGGGTTGAATTCAAGCTTGAGTGTGACAAGAATTTATATACTATAGACAAAATGTCCAATAGTTGAGATAATGTTGCAGAATGTTTGTTTAACTGTTCAAAGATGCGTTGCATTTGTTTATGCTGCATTTGTTCAACTATGTTGTGCTGCTGTCTTACCTTGCCTGTCTAAGGCACCTGATTGGTCTGATAAAAAGCTGAACGGCCAGTACCTAGGTAGAGGAGGGGTAAGAGGAGCTGGCAAGCAGAGAGAAAAGGAGAGCCAACCAGCAAGCCAACAGACACAGAGGAAACAGGAAATCAGGATGGACAGTATGTAGATGAGGTAAACGAGCCTTGGGGAATCACATAATAGAAACGGATTAATTTAAGTTAAAAAAAAAACTAGCTAAGAAACAAGCCTAAACTAAGGCTGAGCATTCATAATTAATAATAATATTGCGTGTCATGGTTTAGGGGCTGGCAGTGGTCCAGGAAAGCTTGCTACAAGATACAACCTACTGCTTCAGTGTCTGGTTTTGTAAGCAAAGAAGCAGAAAACACACAGGCTCCTCCAGGGTGTAACTCATGCCAGGATAAAACAATGACAAACTGTCTCAAACTTAGTTGTCTCTCTTTTAAATGGGAGGAGAAGATGCCATTTAACAATGAGAAGTAGCTTCCACGTGCCAGGCCATGAAGTGTGTTCAGTAATTAAGATGAGCTGAGTGCTGGTTGTGTGACTTCTTAATCTTTCTGCTGTTCTCTCCGGCCCATTGAGTACACTTATTATCCCCATTTACCCTGAAGGCACAGGGAGGTTAGGCAGATTGCCCAGCAGAGTTCAGAGCCTGGGCTGGAGTTCTTGAAGCTGGACTGCCCCACTCACCACCTTGAGGATGCATCTGGACTCTGAGGAGCTGTGGATGGAGGCCATGCCCTGCCTGACATCTGGAAGCGTTTGTGCGGTCCAGACCTTGCTTGTGTTTAGCTCAGCCATTTATCATAGCAGGCTCTTTACTGTCTCAGATGTTTCTCCAATATCTACCAACAGCGGTGACTATGTCTCTTAAAGGAACAATAGCAAGGTTGTCTTCTTCTGTGGCTTTGAAAGGGCACCTACAGATCCTCCACAGAAATTTCTTAAAATGAAATACATAAATGCTGACTGATTGAGTAGATGAAGGATTCAATGGGGAAAAAAAAGGCAAATGTAGAATGTAACTGATTGGCTTTTATTGTCTCTTATTTATTTTATCCCACTGAATTCTAAAGCCATATTTGAGGAGGATTATAAAAATATGTCATGTTGGCTGAGATAGAAGCGAGCCAGTGAGAGAGAGAGAGAGTGGAATAAAGCAGGGGTGCTCATCTCTTGGTCATTTCTTCATAGAAATCTGTCAGCGAATCAACAAAATGAAATCCAGAAAATCTGCAAGAGCTGAGCCTTGCCCATGTACCGTGTTCTTTGGGTTTCTGGTGGGTACTAATTGTTAAAGGGGAAAGGAGACTGGTCTGGTTGCTAAGAAAGGACCAGGTTGTTTCCCAGGACCTCTGTTTACAAGGGGACAATTTTCCCAAGTGTGGAGGAAGTCCTGTCCTGTTCGTCTATGTTACCCCACCATCCTCCATCTCTGCTTCTGCCTTACCTCCCCAAGACCCTACATCAGCTCCTCTTTGTCTCTCCCGACTCAGTCATAAGCAAAAGGATGAGAAGACCCTGTGAAATCTAGGATGGAGGAATAAAGCCAGAGAGATGCCTAAAGGCTACTTATTCTGGGATGTTTTACTCTTTTGACCTTTTGTCATTTGGGGAGCTCGCCACCCTGCTCCCAAATAAATCACTCATGGAGGCTTATACATAGGAATCGCCGGCCTTAGCTTGGCTTGTTTCCTAACCAGCTTTTCTTATCTTGAATTATCCCAACTACCTTTTGCCTCCGGGCCTTTTCCTTTTCTGCTTCTGTATATCTTACTTTCACTCTTACTCCATGGCTGGCTGGGTCACTGGCCTGACACCCTCCTCTCCTCGTTCTCTTGCTGCCCCTTCTATTTATCCTCTCTGCCTGCCAGCCCTGCCTATCCTTAATCCTGCTTCACTATTGGCCATTCACTCTTTATTATACCATCAAATGTTTTAGACAGGCAAATAACCATAGCTTCACAGAGTTAAATAAATCACACGCCTTAAGATAGTATTCTCCAATATTACTGGCTCCTGTCATTCAGCCTGGCCACTTGGCAGAGAATCACCAAAGCCTAAGTTTTTACAAGCAACCACATTTTAGCATCCCTGGTGACTTTTCAAAATAACCAGTGCCTGCTCACTGTTCTCAAGAGTCTGACATAGTCCAGATGGGCTGCTGAAATGATTCTAATGTGTAGCTAAGGTTGAGAACCATCTACTGCACCAGAATACTCTGCAGGATTGTTAAAAAAAAAATGTATTGCTAGACCCCACCCCAGAGTTTCTGATCTATAAGACTTGGAATAGGTCCAAGACTTCACATTTCTGACTTTCAAGGTGACAGTGCTGCTCTCAAATACTTAGAGGGACTTCAACACTCAACATTCTCTTGGGGCCTGTTGTGGTGGTGCACACACGTTTAATCCCTGTGTCAGGAGGCAGAGGCAGGTGGATCTCTGTGAGTTCAAGGCCACCCCAGTCTACACCCGAGTTCCAGGTCAGCCAGGGCTGTACAGAAAAACAAACTAACAAACAAACAATGCTGTAACAGAAATGTTTCTGTTTGTTGCAGAGGTAACTTTCTACATCTTGATTTTATTTATTGAAAAACAATACAGTTAAAAGAACATGGAAATTAAAAAAGAAATAGGAAGATACTACATGTAATTCCATAATCTTAGACACACACACACACTCACACTTCACTACATAATGGCAACAGTGTCAGCAGAAGCTAACATTTATTGCACACGTACAAGGATGGGCTGAGGCAGCGGGCATCCTTTTTCCTAATCCTTGTGCCTCCTCTAAGGGTTACCTTTAACTTCTCTGGGACTTGCCAGGAATAACCATATCTTTACCAGCCCACTTTGCAGATGGAGATTGGTGACATAAACATTACAGTGGACATTTCTGCACTGCACCAAACCTGCTTTGCCCTTGGCCTCTCTCCTATGTCACAGATTACTGTATTCATATTGAACGTGTCTTGTGAGACTTGTAGGTAAATTTCCATTTTTAGAAGCAGATGCAACAGAGTAATATCAGTATTAACTAGTGCTTTCATTAAATTATTTTTGGGATAATTGCATAAGTGGGTTTACTCAGTCAAAAGGTAAAACCATTTGGCTTTGACTTTAACACACCAGAACACGAAAATTTTAAACGTTCAATATTTTTGAAATAGAACTATTCTATGGGTAGTCTAAATAGCCAACATTAAAAATGAAATATAAAAATACACATGTACTTTATGTAAAATGCAACTTCTTTGCATAGTCACTCCAGTGTGATAGCTAAGACAATGAAAAATACCTAGATTAAGGAAGGCAAGAAATCACATCTGCCCTCTTGTATTAAGTCACTCCCAAATGACAAGAGAATAAACCTGGCACAGGATTCCACGCAGTATCAGGAGACATCTGTGACCCCAATCCTATGCATAGTTGAGCGAAGCAGGAAGGAAAAGAGGAGCAAGTGGCAGCAAGGAATTCTCCCAACCCCAGGAGCCAGCGGCTGCTGGAGGGGAGCAAATGACAGCAGGCTGGGACCAAAAGGCTGGGTAAAGCTGGTCTGCAGGATGACAGGGTGCCTGATGACGCTCGAGTCTAGAAAAGATAGACACAACCCGGCAGGCTGGCCAGGCCAGACCGGACCCAGGGAGGGCATAGGAGTCGGCATCTTATAGCCTAGGGACTTTAACAAAGGTGCCAAAAGACTCCCAGCGGAAAGGATGGGCTATGCCAGTGATGCCTGGAAAACCATGCGCCAGAGACCAAAACTTTATCCCCCTCATCCTGCAAAAGACCAGTTCAGAATGCATCCAATGCCTAAGTGTAAAACACAGAACCACAGGGAACACTTTCAGGTATTGACAGAGGTGATGAAATGTTTAATACTTCCCCAGGATTAAAGGAAACGAAAGAAGTAGATAAATGGGATGATAGCAAACTGAAACCTTCTGCACAACAAAGGAAGCCGTCCACAGAGCGGAAGAGCCGAGAGAGTGGCAAAACTTTTGCCAACTGTTCATCTGGCACAGAGTTAATATCCAGACTAGGTAAGGAATTCAGGATCTTAATGAAAATATTCCAGCAAATCTGATGATCTATCTGGAGACCACAGGATGAGAACTAACTCTTCTAACTGTGACCTCTATACGCTCCATATGTGTGTATGTACGTGCACATGCACACACACACACACACACACACACACACACACACACACACACTATAAATATGAGAATAAATAAAATGAGAAAAAGTTTAAAACAAACAAACAAAAATCCCAACTAGACAGCTATCTCCTTATTGGAGAAATAAATGGAGATTAAAATTACAATGAGATGTCACCTCACTCCAGTTAGAACAGCAACCTAAAAAAAAAAAAAACACTCTAATAATGATGTGAATAAAAGGATCTCTCATGAATAGCTATAGGAATATAAAATTATTAAACTACAAACTAAAACTATACCTACCAAATCATGAGTCTATCCCACTCCTGGGTATGTATCGAAAGCAAATGAAATCAGCATACCACAGACAGAGTTACAAGCCCTTGCTGGTCGCTGCACTACTCCTACTAGTTAAGGTTGAAACAACCTAGATACGCAATAACAGATGAACAAAGAAAACGCAAAATAGACACATATATACTGAGTGAAGTGAGTGTGATTGTGTGTGTGTGTGTGTGTGTGTGTGTGTGTGTGTGTGTGTTTGGCCATAAAGAAGAATGAACCCTGTTATTGGCAGTAAAATGGATGGAACTAGAAGACATTATGGCAAGTGAAATAATCCCAGCAGAGGAAGGCAGGTTGCCTACATTGTTTCAAACGGGAAAGCTAAGAGAGTTGGATTGAGTATGGATGGAGAAGGTACACGGGAGGGATGACTAAAGAAAGCTAGGTGTGATTAGCGCTCACTTTATTCATTTACTAAAATATCACACTGCATCCCATCCATGTGTACGATTAATAAATACATGTTAACAAAGTAAGGTGTTCTAAAATGAGCCTGCGTGTCTAATACGGAGGCCTCTAGCCCTTTGCTCAAGAGACGTCACCACTGGCAGCTAACCAATTCTGATATGTCCTGTGACGCTAAAAACACTACAGTTCACAAACATGACTTATTTAAAAGTTTCTGCATCGTGTCTGGAGGTTGAGTTTGAAGGGGGCACGAGACAGCTTCCTCTACTTAATTGTAAATGCAAAAAAAAATGTCTTCAATGTGGAAGCATTTGAAAATACAGGTGTGAAGACAGGGCTTACGACCAAAGACATTAAAGCGGTTGCCTCTGGAAGAAGGCACTGGGATGTGTGGGGCCTGGTGTGTTTGATTATAGGCTCTAATTGACATTTTAATTATGTGAGTATATTACTTTGATAAAATTAAAGTTGAGACAAGAAGGAGAAACAGCTCAGGCATTTGCCTGCCACTGAAGTTATATATGTTGTGAGTTGGATTTCCTTGCGGACATGTTACCCAGGTAGGGCTTCCTTGACTTTACGTGTCATAACCAAGATCTGATGGCATCGAGAGAATTGTCCAGCAACCAAGAGAATCCTGATTTCTAACAGATAGGCCCAGGCTCCGTCTTGAAGAGTTTAGGAGCTGGCTGCAGGCTTTACGCTGGCCTAACTCTTAGGCGAAACCTCTTGCTAATTTGCCCTTTGCAGTGCTATCTACCCAATGAGTCACTGATGCTGTTGAGCGTCTAACCAGTGTTGGAGCTAAGAGAACACTCCCATACAGGCTCTCTGTTGCCATGGAAACAGCACTGCTCAAGTTTCTCTGTTGCTTTGGCAACCCACTCCCATTTCCTCCCATCACTACTGCTGGGGTATTTTGCTGGCAAGATAATGGTCTCTATTGTGATTTGAATGCTAATGGGGCAGTCCTCTACCCCAGCCCACTCCCCACTTCCCCTCGAAGCCTTGTGGAAGTGGCATCTCAATGAGATGGTAATAGACCCTCCAATCAGATGGAGAGGAGCTATCGCGCTGGTGTGGATGAAAGAAGGGCTCAGCTCCTTATCTTGAAAAGGAAGGAGTGGAATCTCTGAACTCAGAGCGGCGTGGATTGGAGTGCCATCCATCAAAGGTCCTCCGCTGTGTGTCAGGCCCCAAGCCTTTTCTCCCAGTCAGTCCTAAACACTGGCAAAGAAATAAAGCTACCTGTATGTTCTTGGTGCTGGGTTAAGGGCTTCATGCCCATTTAATTCCTATTTTCCAGATAAAAAAAAAGAACAAGTAACCTATTCAGTTCATTTAGATTCAGAATCCAAACACAAATCGCAGCTATTACACTAAGCCACCGTATACTTGAGACCAGAGAAAAGAAAAAGAAAAAAAAATATCAAAGAGTTGTCCTAGCAAAAAGACCTTACTTTTCCAGTGAAAAAAAGAAATTTAGTACAGAAGAAGGAGGTAAAAATGCAATCGATTCCTTAAAGAGCCTGGTGAAGTACAGAGCTGACGTGCAGACCCCGACATGACAACAGTCTCTTCACTGGAGAACACACGAGAGATGCTTGGGTGGACTGCTGTGAGACCTAGGAAACTGGAAAGGCCTGGTTTAGTCTCTGCTTCTTACAAGAAGCAGAGCGGGAGGGGAGTTAAGAGGAGGGGAATTGTCATCTGGGAGATGATGGTGCACACCTTTAATCCCAGAACTTGGAGACAGAAGCAGGGAGATCTCTGTGAGCTCTAGGCCAGCCTGGCCACCCAGGCCAGCCAGAGCTACACAGTGAAACCCTGTCTTGAAAAACCTAAATAAAGGAGGAGAAGAAGGAGGG